>NC_089279.1:23112003-23417412 GCF_963678975.1 Dysidea avara | reverse complement strand
CAGTGAGCATATGATGATGATAAGTTGTGATAATAGCTTAATGACATATCCTGCTAATATATCTCTTCTCTCATGAAATTCTCTATGCATGTAGTCCACAACATTGAAGTTCCTATGAGGGTATTCCCCAGTTTCTCTCTCACGTAATGTCTCCAGCTTTGCTGCATGGGAAAAGAAGAAATCTATCCTAGCACTGAAGTAAGCCTTCCATAAATACTGTGGGATAAGTAAGAGAACTCCATGGGTAACTAGAGCAAGCGAAAAATTTTCTGTAAATGGTAAAAACTCGTTGCAGAAATTATTGACATGATCTGTTTGCCCACGTGTGTAATTGAAGGGCGTAAAACACGATACAGCGTTCGGTTCTGGCCTCAGAAAGTCGACAACGACGTTGGAAACGCTTAATCCCAAAATGGCGGTAGCGAGGTAAAAAAGGATGCTGTCCCAGAAGAAAAGCTTTTGCTCCACTGTTTTTTCCGGTCCGGTTGCAGCAGGCTGTTCCGATTTCGAGTCTGATTTAGTCTCAGTATTCATTTTTGACACTTGTGCTATGATATTTGACAGTGGACCTGGTAGATCCGCGGGTAATCCTTGTGGACTAAGTGCTGCCATGACTGATCAAATGTATCACCGAACAACAGCTCCACCCCTAAAATAATGAAACCAAGCGTTATTTGGAACTAGTCTCGTGATTTGCGTAAGGATAGACTCTATTTACTTTTTTTTTTCGTTAATAAATTAATGACATAAGATAAAACACATAATAAACAAAAACAAATAAGGATATTTACGGGCGCCCCTGCACATATGTATTCACCAGATATTTATTCAGTACACAAGTTACCCGATATTGTGCTGTTACAATCACTCAACAATTTAACAGTAGACATGGTAACTTCTAACCATTTACTTTTAATTAAAGATTTAAAACGAAATCGTCTACCATGGCCATCAAATAGCTACTATCAGAATTTGATCGCGGGCTAAATATCACTAACTATTATGAGATCCTTGGGATTAGTGTGCTGGGTCATTACCATCAATTTTCCGTTACGAACACTTGCCCGTTTTGTTTATAAGGATTTGTCCATAATAAAGTCCTCTGAGACAAATGCTAGATGGTGCCTCAAAGATATGCATTTTTATTTATTTATTATGATTGCAGGATTTTTGTGGCAATAGATTGCAGGGAGTGGCTGCGCCCTACTTAGTACTTATGTAAGTAGTATTAATTTCAGATGCATGTATATGTAGTCATAGCCTTATACTTTTTTTTTGTATTTTCCACCCTTGCCATGCCCACACTGGTCTCATTTCTGAACCAGTCTTTGTGGTTGCAGTGACCGAGGTTTTCAGGATGTATATGTATTATCTCATTATTCATTAATGATCAATGTCACTGTTAACCTGAGAGCGTAGACAGTGTATTTACAGCAGTCCTTTTTTATGCCTTGTAAGCACAACTCTTCAATAGACATTAAAGTTTAGTTATTAAAAAAAGCATGCAGTCTTTTAAAATATTCTAGCTCATTTGAAAATATAGTTAAATATGAGAGTACCTGTTATATATTCTGTAAGCACAGTGAGTCATGTAGAATGAAACATGTGTATACTGATCTTTGTATTGCTTCATACTCAAGTACATAGTTTTAGCCATATAACACATAATGAAGACTGGAGCAGACTGGAGACAATAGAGCTACACAATATTTAATCCAGAAGATTTCCATTGATGTACAATGCGGTAATGCTGCTTGAGTGATGGCAACCATTCCATCGTTGCAGGATTGGGCAGAGTTTACTTCTCTGCCCACAGATTGGTAGATGGCATGGATTGCAAATGATGACCTACCAATTAATGTAGTGTTTAACCGCCTGGTTATTAATGATTCTTTTAAAATAAAAATACATAACTATCTGAAATAAGGATTAAACGTGTACTACAATGGACTCGGGAACAGTACAGTTTCTTATTTCAGACCTATTACTATAAAAATTACCAATAAATTGTCTTTACATTGCCTGTTAGTCTAAAGTACAGTTTCAACATTCTCATAATAGCCCTTGTACTCATAAATTTTGAGTGCAAACTTGCACTTCAGGTCTCCACATTTGACTATGGTTATAGCTTTCTTTTTATCAGAGTTACGTTCATCAACTGAAATTGTAGACTCTTCATCAGAATCTTCTTCATCATCGTAATTGTGATTATCATCTACAATCTCAGACTGGTGATGACCTAGCCAAGCATTAAGCTTGCTTAATGAATTGCTAGATTTCCAGTATCTAATGGAGAACAACAGTTTGTACAAATTATACACAATATGACTATCTCACTCTATTGATTCTGGTGTCCAATTTGCAAAACTATTGGAAATGTCCTTTCCTTCCACCTCAAGTGGTTGAAATATAATCATTATTGAACCCTTCACAAAATACTTGTTTGATCGAGAGTGTATTTCAATTATCTGATTAACTAGAAGCAAATTTGGTAAATGTCACTTTCTGTGAGTGAGTCACTACTAACCTGTGCTAACTTTACAATCACTATCTATCGGTCCAACAACTACCAAACTGAGCTTAAAATCTGGATTTTCGGCATCATTTGGTCCATTATATCCAGCATAAGTTTGAATCTTACTACTAAACTAGATAGAAAAGATAAATTATGTTACACTAGAACAATCATGACATACCATACTGTGTCATGCAGCCCAGTACGGACACTTGACAGACAAGTGTGTATTTTGCAGGAAGCAAGAGAATGATGTTTTCAAGCAACCATACGTAGTTCAATAATGACCAGAAATTAACCATTTTTGCTGTGAAAACTCCCTCAAGATATGTGCCTTCAAATTTCACCATGGTTTCTTCATCTTTTCGCTCCACTTAGAAAAATTGCCATAACTCGCGTCAATTTACTTCAAATTTGGATGGCAGTAAAAGCATACAATGCTGCACATTTACAGTCAAAGTTTCGTACACATCGGATAAATAACAAGGGGTTTGTACAATTTTTTAATGATGCAACAGCATTTTTTTGTCACTACTACAGGGTAAATAAATAACTTTAAAATCAGCCTATATATGGAGTAACCATTGTAGTGCAAACTATTTGTGGTTTGAAAGAAATCGAGCTAACAATCATGGAGTTATAACAAAAAATGCCAAGCATTTGTAGAAACACTGGATTGAGTTTTGTTGCCATGCAAAAAGGAAGTGGTTACTGAAGCGAAAATTTTATTTCAAATTGCTAACACAAACTACTCTTAGACTAGTATCAAGCACACTAGTTGTATTATAAAGGTAAGTTTTTGGTGAGTTTAAAGCAAGCTAGGGATTGAGCGAGTAAAGCAAGCATCCTGGCAAAGCAGTTTACTGTTGGTTCAATAGCTGGTACATTATTGAACCAACTTTCAATTCAATATCCACTGCCTAATAAAAATGTATTACTTGCCACGCATACCAGGCAATTTAGTTGAGCCAAAAATTAGTAGAGTGGCATAGTGCAAAAGATGCATTATCATAGAAAAGCATGAAAATTTCCTTATTGGTTGAACACCTAACAACATTCATTTTTGATATAGTGCCATCACAGATTTGACCTTTGGTGACATTTACAGCTTTGTATATACAGTACTGGAAATTCAATATTTTTGCCTTTGTCTCCCTGAGGCATCATTTTAGACTGTTCTATTTGAGTGTTTCAATATTGATGCCCGGGTGACCCAGGTTCTGGCTATGCTTCTGCAAACAAGTCACCCTGTAGAGAGTTCAGTAATAAACCATTCATCTGGTAGAGGGTTTCAGCTACAAACAAGTCACCTGTAGAGTTCATCTACAAAAACCGAGTAGAATGTACAGCTACAAGAAAGTCATCCTGTAGAGAGTCAGCTACAAACAGGTCACCCTCAGCTACAAACAAATAACTTTGTGAGAGCTCAGCCACAAACAAGTTACCTAGTAGACAGTTCAGCTATAACAAGTCACCCTGTAGAGGTTTCAGCAACAAACACATCACCCTGTGAAGAGAGTTCAGCCACAAACAAGTCACCTGTAGAGCTCAGCTACAAAAGTTACCCTGCAGAGAGTTTAGCCACAGAACAATCACCCCATTGAGAGTTCAGTAATAGTCACTCTGTAGAGAGTTCAGCCACAAACAATTGACCCAGTAGAGAGTTCAGATACAAACAAGTAACCCAGTAGAGAGTTCAAATCACTGTGTAGAGAATTCAGCTAAACCCTGTAGAGTGCTCAAACATGACATTCTGTAGAGAGTTTAGCTACACCTATAGATGGAGAGTTCAACTACAAACAAGTCACCCTATAGGGAGTTCAGCTACCAACTGTAGGGAATTCAGCTACATTGGAAGTCAGTCTATCGAGAGTTCAGCTATAAACAAGAAATTTTTGTTAAAAGCCAGCCAACCTGCAGGAGAGAAATAATTTTCATACAGAAAATAATATTGCATCATTAGGCCACATAAACTTAATTATTAGTTTCTCATCCTCCTGTACTCAAAATAGCAGTGCGAGAGAGTGGATTTTTATTATATTTTTTACTCACTAGATAACTGAATTAGCTAGCTCAGAATGCAGTTTTCTTATACTGCTCTAGCAAGGTGCTAACTAGTAACTTTAGAAGGAGCTGGATAGCTGCACTCAGTCACCAGTGGTATAAAAAATCCTTGATGAGGTAAGAAAAATGGCCATGCGGGTGGGAATGAGAAACTAATAATTAAGTTTATGTGGCCTTATAAGCAAAAATGGTAATATAATCAGCTTTTGATCTCCTACAGCAAAGAAAAAGGCAACAAAAATTCACCGGAATTAGTTATTAAAATTTTTGCCATTAACTGACCATCACAACCATTTCTTGGCCACCATGTGAAATTCACATATTTTTTCATCCTGGATTGTTAGGGGACACACCCCTTTTCACAGCTTGGCTCTTTGCTATAGACACAAATGACTCCTACGTAATTTTATGCATCAAATTTGCAGTTGACACTTCAATACAAGGAATTAACGTACTTAATGGTGAAATTGCAAAGCATATGATACAAGAGTAAAGTTACCAATAATACATTAACAAAAATACATGTACGTGGGTTACTACTAATTCCCTACAATTCAAGTCTTTTCATAAAAGGACCACAAAACTCAACGTTAAAGCTACGAATTTCAAAGCTGAAAATAATTCCTTACTATACCCTTGTGCTTCTTCGGCAGACCAAACAAATTAGTAGGTATCCTCATTATTATTAGACAAGCATGATGCTCCTCACTTGTGAATACAGTATTTTGATTCCTGTAGTAAGGATCCAGGATGATGGAGAAAGTTTATATGAAGTAAACATGAAGTGTGCTTTCATGAGGTATGTACTTATAATATTATACTCTATAACAACTCATATGGCAATATACGTATATACACTTCCAAATGAGCAACATAACTGTTTATTTAAAATGCATTTACCAGTTTATCTCAAGTTTACTATGTACTCAAAATCTTCCAATTATTCTTTCTGGCAATTTTTTTTGTTGCTTATGAAAATTGTGCCAAATATTTGTTAGGGTTATTCATAAAGTAAGCGACTGCTATGGACTAAAATTTGACTGCTTTATTAGAGTAAATGGTTGTGCAATTAGAGTACCTTTTTCTACTGTTTAATGCTTTTACAGTTTCAGTGGTGTATTCAAGAATTAAAATCCTAAAACTTATCCAATACATTTCCTAATTACTTCCACTAACTATTATTCCCAAATTTATTCTAGCATTGTAAACAGCATGCAGGAATGCATATAATCCAAGTATATTTGTCCTATAAAATTTATAATTTATGACAAGCGAGTCGTATTCATTGTTGTTTTAAAGTTGCATTCTTTCATATGATTTAACTTTATATAGCAACAGACTTCAAAACATATTTTTGATACTGGGCAGACAGCATGTAGCTACTGCTGATGTTGTCCATGGGACTACAGGTAGATCTGTCCCAATCAATTACAGAAACAGTCTAACTACAAATACAAATAATTACTAAAGTAGGTATACATTAACTGTTTATTTGATGAAATGAATTGATTGACGTTGATTCCATAATATGTGGGATAGGCCATTTCATTCTCTGATAGTTCAAGGAAAAACACTGTTCATGTACTGTATATAGGCATCTGTTCTAATGTTGGCAAAATAGTAAGCTTGCTGGTGGTGAATCCTTGTTGCTGTGTGAATACTAGTAAAATAGCTATAGTTAGGAGTTTTCAGAGCTGTAAGATTGTTGATAGATTTGTGAAGGCACATTTCTTTACAAAGGTATTGCAAGGTAGGCCAGCTGAGATTTAGTAAACACTACAGCTGTAATCATAATAATTAATATATCCAGTATTTTTTAAAGTTAGTAAGGAAATGGCTCTTTGCTGCGTGTAATCAAGCAAAATAAGGGTACAGTAGGGAGAAAAATTATCAAGAGTTTACTGAAACTCGTTTTGCAGTGCTTCAAACTTAAAACCTCCAAATCAGAAATATTAGGTGGAATTAGATACGTAAAAGCTGATCAAGCAGCTGCTTCTCACTTTGACAACAATTCAGGTACAAAAATTGAGATACTCTTATAAAGCAGTCAAGCAATAGCAACATCTCTGAAAGAATTACCTGGTTGCAGTATGATAGCTCTCAGACCAACTCTGTACAGGATCCTGCATAAGATACTGAATAGCATCATGATTTCACAGTATTGGTTGCTCCAACCCTAAGTACAAACTGTCAAAACGTATGGGAAGTTGCCATAGGAAGTGTACATTTAGATACACATAATATTCTTGTTTTATGCATGGTCATAGATTATAATAGTAGTTTTGAATTCTGTTGCAAAAGACACACCAGTCTGTCAACTAATGCAATAGGCTAGCTATTGTAACAGCATAACTTTTGGCATAACAAAAAGGCGAACACGTTGAGCATAATGCTGGCATGATAAGCAGAAAACCAGCATAAATGGGCAGTATCTTATTAGAAGGTTCTCAACAAAGAATGAAGAAGTTGCAATTAAATTATCTATTCAATTCATAGAACATACATACCAGTCACTGTAGTGAAATGGTAAATTTTGTTGTGGTGATTTTCAAAGTTTTGATTCCAGAGCTGGGTTATAAAATAATAGAGCATTTAGTTTGAATAGTATAGATATTGTCACTGAGGTACAATTATTCTAATGTAACAGTTGTAGCTTTGGTATGTGTTTAACTTAAGACATAATTGGAAATAGAAAAACGTAATAAAAGTGAATATGATAGACTGATTTTGCAGGCAATGCCAAAAATCCAAAGAGGCACAAGTGGTATCCATTTGCATACATGCGTGCATGTGTATATATGTATATTATGTACTGACATGACTTTTGTGTGTGTTGCTGGTAGAGAACCATCATAGAACATCCTACCACTACAAATAAATTCTCTGTTTCCTGTCCTCATATTGCATACTGGTGGGGGTACATTATCATCATTCCGTTATAAAATGGGCAGCTATTTATGGTAATCTTTGTCTGAACACAGGCATAGCAAACTGCATAAAAGTATGTGCTCATGTTTGTACCTTCATCCATTAAGCAGCAGGCACACAACACAAATGTGGCTTTGACAGCAAACAGATACATGAGCTAACACTTTAGAAAATTAATGAAACATTTCACTGCTAACAGTCAACAGACGTGGGCGGCGGATGGGAAACAGAGAGCTTATTTGCAGTGGCCTGTAAGCATTTTGTGTCACCTTCTGGATGGTTACAAATTAACTACATACACAGCTTAATACAAGTAGAAGTAGGGATCAAAGGACAAAAAAGCAGGAACAGCTAAAAAGTTGTGAAACAAGGGAGGTTGCCTATACCTGCAGATATACTAGTGGACATCTAATCCCTACTCCTCAGTCTATAACCATAGAGTTACATGTCCACTAGTATATCTGCAGGTATAGGCAACCTCCCTTGTTTCACAACTTTTTAGCTGTTGCCTTGTTTCCCTGCGTTTTTGTTCTTTGATCCTAATCCAGCTTACAAATTCCTAATTTTTCCTTCTACTTGTTTGTTTGCTTTTTTAAGTCAGGCATTCCATAAAATAGTTTTGCATCTTATGCACACCCCAATAATCAACTACGCACTGAAAAGTGAGGTGGCCATTACGCTTCGTTTGTAGCTATGCTCCACTTGTTACAAATGAAGAACAGTACAAGAAACTTCTCTACAATGAATCCAGTCTCTACAGAAAATGCAGACAAAAAGCATGACACAGCCAGTGGGAAGCCGTATCACGCTTTTGCAAATCGACACCTTGCATTGCCAGTGAAAAGAACTGGAACACAATGCTACATGCACTGCACGTACTGCAGTGGCAAAAAGGCATGTCTCGCAATGAAGCGATGTCAAACAGTGAAAAAATCAAGCCAGTAGCCTTATTCATTGTTGAGTTGTGCTTGGCTGAAGGCAGCAGTTAGTTAGTCAGTAGAAAATTCAGGAATTTTTAAAACTTTCATAGAAACTTGTTGGAAGGATTTGGGGTCAGTCAGAAGACATTTTTTGACTTGGCTATGTGTAATCAATGCTGCCAAGCTGTTATGAAGGAAATTTGAGGCTGGTTTTAGGGTGATATTTTTGGACAAGAAAACCCAAAACTGCATGATCCCTACTATACAATACTACCGTACTGTGTGATAGATGCTTACATGTAAATATTAAACCTGATGTTGCCATCTAGCTATGGCAAACATAGAAGAATGGTAGCCACATCCAATATCCATTACTCCCATTGTAGTGACTTTGAGTCCTGCTTTCTTCTGCTCTTGATAGATTTCTTTGCAAATCTTAAGCATGGCTCTTCCAAATGGCTATATGCAGTAGATACAGTATATATATACAATGAGTACACAATAAGTGCAGGAAAACTGATCATGCAACAGTGAAACTTATCGCTAATCTTACCTGTGGAACAAAACTATGCATGGCTATGATAAAGAGGTGGCCTTGTTAATGAGACCATAACCTTAGCAAACATTGAGACATACTTTACTATTAGTTAGGTACATAGCTTCAAACTTTAAATGAATGTAAACACGACTAACAAAAACTCCCACATGTGTAGTACTACCTTAACTTTAATTTTTGATAGGGTCCATCTCATTTTCTACAAAGCTGTAAAAGCTAAGTAACTGAAATAGTGTTTAAAATTGCTAAGCCATAATACATATAAGTGATAATTTTGCTCTCTTGAGAAGTGAGAAATGCATTGTACATCAAACCAAGACTGGATAAGCAGTAACATCACTCCCAAAATCTTTATTTCAATGCAAACAGTTAATTTTGGTTTCATAATGAGCAACTAAATTACTAGAAATTTCTTTATACGCTTTGCAGAGCATAAAAACTGTATATATTTATGCATGCAGCAGTTAGTCTGTGATCAGGGTGACTGGATTGTAGCTGAACTCTTTAGCTGAACATTTACTTCTTAGCTGAATGCTCTATTAGGGTGACTGCACTATTCAATCTTGCACTTGCTACATGTAGTTGGCTTTCACATTGTACCTCAATAGCTTTAAACCCAACTCTTTTAAACCAGTCTATCTATCTACATGTACTTCACATATTATCAAGAGTTTATAATGTGTATAAACTCTTGATATTATACGTACACTGATTTTCAGCCTGTGTGGCAAGTAATCGTTCTAGTTAGCAAATCTTGATCATGTGATTGCATTCTTTCAAACCACAAAAGCTTTGATGTTCAAAAGTTAACCTATCCACGTTTTGATTTTCATATTCTTCCCTTGAGCGATTTATCCTGTAAGCATGACAACGTATTGGTGTTACTTTTCATGAATAATTCTGCAACTATTCATTGGCTCAAATCAAACTTTGCACCAAGATGTAAATTTAAAACTCCACTCAGCATGCTAAATTTCAAGGCAATTGGATAACATGTTAGTATTTCATGGCAGCTTTGGTAAGTGAACAAATGATGAAGGGGAAAATAAAGAAGTTCAAGCCAAGTTTTGACTGAAATGCCTGGTGAATTATGCTTAAGGACAACAAAAGGCAGAGGGAATAGCAAAAATTGTCTGGCTTCTTAAAGAGAAATTGGGTTATTATTCTTCCTGTCAATAATACATTGGTGTGATGTGCCGGCTCCTTGGGCTGCACAACACACTATCATGTGTCTGATAGTACGTAACATAGCTATGTAGCTAGTAAAATATTGCACGCACGTACGCGTTACAAAAAATACATATGCACTATCAAACAGTCTCCTGAACTGACTTAGTGTGTGTGCTGTGAACACATCATATGCAGTTCATTCCAATACCATAGAGTCTGGTTGTTAAGCGCATGTACATATTAAGCGCATATTACCTGTTAAGTGCATACCCATTTCCCATACTTAGGTGATAAGTGTATGTGGACTAGTGTTGTTTTAGTAAGGACTTTTAGTTTTAGTTATAGTCATAGCAAGAGTTCATAATATATATTATGAACTCTTGGTCATAGTCAATTTCGTCAATAATTTTAGTTTTAGTTTTAGTTATAGTAACATCTCCAGCTTTGCTGCATGGGAAAAGAAGAAATCTATTCTAGCACTGAAGTAAGCCTCAGTGACGGATCTAGGAATTTTCAGAGGGGGTTTCAGGTTCAGGAAGTTTTCAATAACTGTGATACCACTTAGCTATAGTCCAGCTGGGGTTGTTAACTCAATCTTATAGCTCAGTGGCCTAGATCTATAGTGAATCAGAAAAATCACTCCAAAACATTGTTTCATGGTTGATCCAGGCCTTCACAGAAAGTTTCGAAGCAAAACAGCACAAAACGATAATTATTTTTAGAGGTGCTTAACACGCTTCAACGCCATAATACTTTAGCGATTTTAAAGGTAAAAGTATGAAATTTGGCCAGTTGAAAGCTCCCAATGTGATACGCTATGTATAACTGTATCACTCACACGAATCGTAAATTAATTAGGGGCGCGCGCACTTTTCAGAGGGGGTTTCAGCTGAAACCATTGCAACCCCCCCTGTATCCGCCACTGAGCCTTCCATAAATAATGTGGGACAAGTAAGAGAACTCCATGGGTAACCAGAGCTAGTGAAAAATTTTCTTTAAATGGTAAAAACTCGTTGCAGAAATTATTGACATGATCTGTTTGCCCACGCGTATAATTGAAGGGGGTAAAACACGACACAGCGTTTGGTTATGGCCTCAAAAAGTTGACAACGATGTTGGAGACGCTTAATCCCAAAATGGCGGTAGCGAGGTAAAAAAAAAGATGTTGTCCCAGAAGAAAAGTTTTTGTTCCACTGTTTTTTCCGCTCCGGCTGCGGCAGTTCCGATTTCGAGTCTGATTAGTCTCACTGTTCATTGCTTCGGACACTTGTGCAACAATATTTGACAGTGGACCTGGTACAGGGGCGGTGGAGCAGGCCAAAGAGTGAGGGGGCCAGGCCAGCTGTAAGTTGAAGACATAAAAATAAAAAATAAATTAAAAAGTCACAGCCTGCTGACAATAGCTGCTTTCCACCAATTATATCTCCTTATTTATAACTACACATACGTAGCTAAGTAACTTGCTACACTGCTTCTCTGAATACTGTGACTGCTCTATTAGAGTATCCAGATCCTGACTGTTCTATTAGAGTATCTCGTCTCCACCGCCTATGACCTGGGGTAATCCTTGTGGACTAAGTGCTGCCATGACTGATCAAATGTATCACCAAACAACAGCTCCGCCCTTAAATGGACCTTATCCGCAATGACGTCATAATTGACAAAATGGCCGTGTATAGCGGGGTGTAGTTTTATTTATTTATTGTTACTGGGCAGACGGCAATTGCCGATGAGCCCAGGGGGCGATCAACACCCCAAAGAAATCACTCATACACATAAGATATACAGCAAACAATTAGATAGACAATAAGTAATTAGTAAATGTATCTATGTTTTCTGATTCTATGACAGATACTGGCAAGCTGTTCCAATCTTTGATTGTTCTTGGAAAAAAAGCATGTTGATAATAACTGGACCGTGTACTGGGTTGGATAAAGTGGTGAGTGTGGTGGTGTCTGGTGGATCGTTGAGTTGGCAAGAAGTATGGTGGAATGGATAATCCTGATAAGTTGTTGATTCCTTTATAAAATGTTTGTAGTCGACCAATTCTTCGTCTAGATTCAAGTGACGACCAATCCAAAATCTCTAGCATATCAGTTACACTGCTAAGTCTATTATAGTCAGACAGTACCCACTGAGCAGCTCTACGTTGGACCTTTTCTAGGGACAAGATGTCATTTTGTTGGTATGGGTCCCATACTGATGCTGCATACTCTAAAACAGGACGAACTATAGTAAGGTAGGCAGTGGCTTTAACTGAGGGAGAACAGTTACTCAAGTTGCGTCTTAAAAAGTTGAATAATTGTGATGCTTTTGCAGCAGTTCTAGTAATATGATTAGACTATGATAGGGATTCGTGTAACAGGACACCCAAATACAAATGCTCATCTCTTACTTCTAGAATATGATTATGTAGTTGGTAGTCATATTGAAATGGATCAAGTGATCGAGAGCATCGAATTAGTACACACTTAGATATGTTGAACTTCATTTGCCAAAGTGTTGCCCACTGCGATAATAGATCAAGATCACGCTGAAGGATAATAGAATCATTTTCACACTTGATAACTCTGTATAAGATGCAGTCATCAGCAAACAGACGAATTGAAGATGACACTCTATTTGCAATATCGTTAATGTATAATAAAAACAATAAGGGACCCAAGACAGTCCCTTGAGGCACACCTGATAGTACGGAAACCGGTGAGGAACTAGTACCATCTACAACGACAGATTGTGTGCGTTGGATAAGCCAGGATTTGATCCAAGTCATAATAAGATTATCAATTTTACAATTTTTGAGTTTATTAAGGAGACGTATCTGAGGGACAGTGTCAAAAGCTTTACTAAAATCCAATAGTATCACATCTGTCTGAAATCCATTGTCCATTGCATGAGATATGTCTTCTACCAGCGAGATTAATTGTGTTTGGCAGGAAAATCCTGACCTAAATCCATGTTGATTATCAATTAAAATGTTATTATGTTGAACATGATCCATTATAGAGTGAAATATTATATGTTCCATTATCTTACAACAAGATGATGTTAAGGAAATGGGATGATAATTAGATGGCGTATTACGGTTACCTTCTTAAAGACAGGACAGACATTTGCAGTAAGCCAGTCAGAAGGGAGAACCCCTGAGTTTAGTGACTGTTTAAAAATAATTTCTAATATGGGAGCTATTTCTGCAGCACAGTTCTTTAACACAAAGGGGGCAATCTTATCGGGACCTTGAGCCTTGTTTGGGTCGAGGTTATGTAACAAAGTTTGTATACCACTGGTTGAAAAATAAATTGCTGGCATAGGAGTAACAAAACTGTTATCATCCAATTTAGATATATTTGATGTGTCATCTACGGTAAATGCAGACTGGAATTGATCACTTAAAGCAGCAGCTTTTCCCTGTGGATCAGATACTATGGAACCATTCACAAGTAAAGGAGAAATTCCTGATGAATCTTCGCGTTTGGCTTTGATGTACTTCCAAAACTGTCTGCGATTGCCAGAAAAAGAATCATCAAACATTCTTCTACAGTAGGAAGAGTGTGCTAACTCCAGTTTACCATTCACTTCATTTCTTGCTGAACGATATGCAGCCCAGTCTTCATGTTTATTAGTTTTTTTGCACGATTATAAAGGCGTTTCCTTTGTTTCATCCAACGTTTAATGTCATGGTTTATCCAGGGCAAGCTTTTCCGGTTTCTGATGGCTTTTTGTGGTACATACTTGGTAATACTTTCTAGTAAACCTGTCTTGAATAATTGCCAATTCTCCTCCACAGTCCTAGAATAAGGGTCAGCCGAGATATAAGCATAGTACAAATCTATCATATCTTTCCTGATTGCATCAATATTTCCCCTATGATACAAGAATACAGTATGTTCTGTCACATTCTGAGGTACATAAGTCTCAACATTAACACTGAATAATACCGCCTCGTGATCTGACATTCCTGGAACAACAGATGTTTCAGAGACAATTGGAAGGGAGGTAAAAACCAGATCTAGGATATTCTCATTCCTGGTTGGATCTGTAACAAATTGTTCTAGACTACTGTCATAAATAATATCCAAAAACAGAGAATTTAATTCATAGCCGTAAGCTGGATTTTGTCCCAGTTGGCCATTACCATCTAACCAAACTATTCCTGGGAGATTAAAATCTCCAGCTAAGATTATGTTAGGAAACTGGGTAGAGTTATTTATCACTTGTTAAGGGATTCTTGAAGTTGTATTAATGAGTGTTGCATACTGTTAGGAGGACGATAATATGAACAAATAAAAATAGGATCATCCTTAGCTAAAGTTATCTTAACCCATACAAGTTCAGCATCCGTGTCCAGTGATGGGACTTCAGATGCACTGAATTTATCATTGACACATGTAAAAACACCACCACCACCTTCACAACGATCTTTATGAAAAACATGATAACCCTTGGGGAATACTTCACTAGAATTATATGATTGGTCTATCTGTGATTCACACCCAATGATAATATCAGGTTGATGTTCTTGGACCAATGCATGAAATCTAGCTCTTCGATCAATGCTACGGATACTACGACAATTTAGACTTAGAATTTTTAATGTACTGCTATGGTTATAAGTTACTGATTGGTTATTGCTATGGTTATAAGTTACTGATTGGTTTGTGTTAGGAGGACTGATTTGGTTGAGACTTGCTCAAGGTAGGGTTGCTACGTTGAGATGATACAATGATTCTGCCCCTGTTGATAATCAAATTAGACTCCCCATTTTGTCTTCTTCTTTTCAGTTCATCACGTAACCTTTTGCCTTCTTCGCGTTCTTGTCGAGTTAGGTCAGGTGTAATAAAAACCGTCTTCCAAGAGTCACTCTGGCGTAGACGAGGTGACCTGGCTAGAATTTGCCTTTTAATATCTTCATTTTCCAGCACCACTAGTAGTAAACGTGGCCACCCACGTTGTTGGCCAAGGCGCTTAATGGTAACAATTTTGGCATCAAGGTCCAGCACATCTATACAAATAGAAAGAAAAGTTTCTTCATCTTTAGAATCTTCAGGTAGCTTGTGCACAATCAAATTACATTTCCTGCGATTACGATCGTCGAGCTCATTCATTGCTTCTATGGCAGAGTGAGGAGTGGTTGGAGACTGTATAACTTCAGATGATAGTGAGCTCAGTTTGGATTGAATATTCTGGTGCATATCATTCATTTTGCTTGCTAAGGATGAAACATCATTTTGCAGTTGGTCATGTTTTTTCTTGATTGAGTCACAAAGAGTTTGGACTTGTTGCATCGATGTGCTGGCTTTCTCTTTATCTTGAGTGGTCTTATCACAGGAATCAGTGATTAAGTTGATTTTGGCTAAAAGATTAGTTTCTAGTGATTGAATTTTAGACTCAATGGAGCTGTGCAATTCTTTTGAGTCATCGTACAATCTGAAGGCAGAGGGTACGTTTTGCATACAAGTGGAGCATAGGAACACAATATTACCTGTAAGCTCACCTAATACAGTACATTGCTCGACACTTATCTTACAGCAGGTCCTATGTTGAACCATCTCACACCACGTACACTCCATAGCATCATCGCTGGTGCTTTCATCACAAATCGTACATTTACTGTAGTCTACTTTGGATGGCGACGTCGACTGACTTCTAGGACGCTTTGGTCGAAACATTCCACCACCTCAATCCAAATAATGCTCCCCTGGCGAGCGATAAAGTACACGAGAACAAACAAAACTATAACGAACGAACAACTAGCCTTAACTGGTACCGTTTCAGACCACGGTACCAAGGTAGTATGGGAACTTCGTCTGTAATCACTAAAATGAACTTTGTTTGCGGATTTCACGACATGTAACTATTGGATAATAAAGGTAAGAGGCTAGTTAGCGTCAGATATGGCAATGCGAAATAGTCCCCCAGATGAAACCAGACTTAAGTTTTGGTATCGACGCAAAACCATGCACATTTGTCTTGAAATTAAGTATGTATCAGGGGCGGATCTAGGAGGGGAGAGGGAAGAGGGGCCAGGCTTTGGGGGCTGAAGCGCCCCCTTCATATTTAGGCTTTACTTGATCAATATGCTGAGTATTATAATGAAATTTTGTCTCAGCATAATTATATGATCACTAATAATACAAATACTCATAAAACCACCTTATAAACATCTTTCCAAGGTATTATCAGTGGATTTATGCTAAATTTTATGCAACAAGGACCCGGATCAGCATTGGAGGTGTACAAGATCGAGATACTCTAATAGAGCAGTCAGCTAACTACTCTAATAGAACATTCACTGGAAACATGTAGTTGGTTCTGTTATGGAATTTTTCCAAATCTGCCTGCACCTATACATACAATGAAGTGAATAGGTCTGTGTAAAGGGCTTCATTCGTCTACTTGTGTAATTAATATGTATGGCAATACTTAATTCAGGTACACAATTTCCATTGAAAATGCTCTCAGATTCAATCTTCAAATTTCAAAATTTTCTACTTTCAACATTATTATTCTAACATGCACCTATTCAGTGTTGTGCAATTGTGAGAGGATGCATCATGTACTTGGTTGTCTATACCTACCCAAACTTTACCATTAGCAAACTGCTTCAGAGAGCCATACCTATAATCTAAAGGCAGTATATAAAATATCTACAGGCAGAAATATGCATGTTATGCAGTATTTTAGCATCTATTTTTCAAAATTTTCCTGGGGGGGGGGGGGGGGGGGGGCATGCCCCCAGACCCCCCTAGTTTCAGCATGCTTTGCACACCTCTACCCAAGAGATTAGTACCTTGAGTTAGCCCCCCCTTTTATAAATCCTAGATCCGCCCCTGTGTATGCCTCACCTTGCCCCTTGCTGCAGTATGTGAACGTTAACATAGCGAACCGCCATCTCTCCCAATCCCCCCCTGTACAACTGAAGGTGTCCACACTATCGGCCGCCATTTAACGATTTGACGTCATTGCGGATAAGGTCCATAACGAAACCGAGCGTTATCTGGAACTAGATCTCGTGATTTGGGTGAAGATATTTACGGGCGCCCCTGCGCATATATAAGGAGGGTTATTTATTCAGTACACAAGTTACTTTTTTTTTAAAAGAAAGAAGAACCGGCCCTAGTTGGCACTCTGTTGGTACACAAATTACTTGATATTGTGCTGTTACAATCATTGGTTTACCTTAACAGTTTAACTGCAGACATGGTAACTTCTAACCATTTATTTTTAATTAAAGATTTAAGACATAAAATCGAGTACCACCAAATACTATCAGAACTTGATTGGCTAAATATCACTAACTGTTATGAGACCCTTGAGATCAGCGTACTGGGTCATTACCATCAATTTTCTGTTACGAACACTTGCAATGTGTTCCGTTTTGTTTATAAGGATTTGTACATAACCAAGTCCTCAGTGAGACAAATGCTGGATGGTGCCGGCCTCAAAGATATGCATTGTGGCATCCCAAAGGATTTTTTATAGCAAGAGACTGCAGGGAGTGGCTGTGCCCTTATGTAATTATTGTAGTTTTAATTTAGATGCATGTATATGTAGTTATAGCCTTATACTTGTTTTATCATTTTATTTTCTACCCTTGCCATGCCCACACTGGTCTCATTTCTGAACCAGTCTTTGTGGTCGCATGTGACCAAGGTTTTCAGGATGTATGTGTATTATCTCATTATTTATTAATGATGGTTTAAATCAATGTCACTGTTAAACTGAGAGCATAGCTAATGTATTTACAGCAGTCCTTTTTTATGCCTTGTAAGCACAACTCTTCATATGGGCATTGAAGTTTGTTATTAAAAAAGCACGAGGTCTTTTAAAATATTCTAGCTCATTTGAAAATGTAGTTAAAGATGAGACTGCCCGCTACATATTCTGTGAGCACAGTGAGTCAGAACTTATAGAATTAAACGTATGTACTGATCTTTGTATTGCTTCATACTCAAGTACATAGTTTTAGCCATATAACACATAACGAATACTAGAGCAGACTGGAGACAATAGTCAATAGAGCTACACAATTTTTAATCCAGAAGATTTCCATAGATGTACAACGTGGTAATGCTGCTTTGGTAATGGCGAGCATTCCGTCGTCATAGGATTGGGCAGAGTTTGCTTCTCTGCCCACAGATTGGTAGATGGCATGGATTGCAAATTAATGATGACCTACCAATGCAGTGTTTAACCACCTGGTTATTAATGATTCTTTTAAAATAAAAATACATAACTAACTGAAATAAGGATTAAATGTGTACTATGATGGACTCAGGCACAGTAAAGTTTCTTATTTCAGACCTATTACTATAAAAATTACCAATAATTTGTCTTTACACTGTCTGTTACTCTAAAGTGCAGTTTCAACATTCTCAAAATAGTGGTACTCATAAATTTTGAGTGCAAACTTGCACTTCAGGTCTCCACATTTGACTATGGTTATAGCTTCCTCTTCTTTAGAATTACATTCATCAACTGAAATTGCAGATTCTTCATCAGAATCAGACTGGTGATGACCTAGCCAAGCTTTAAGCATGCTTAATGAATTGCTGGATTTCCAGAACCTAATAGAGAACAAGAGTTTGCACAAATTATACGTAGTCAGCATTATACAATCATCTCACTTTATAGATTCTGGTGTCCACTTTTTAAAAATGTTAGAAACGTCCTTTCCTTCCACCTCAACTGGTTGAAAAATAATCATTATTGAACCCTCTAAAAAATAGTTGTTTGATCGAGAGTGTATTTCAATTATCTGATTAACTAAAAGCAAACTTGGTAAATACCATTATCTATGAGTGAGTCACTACTAACCTGTGCTAACTTTACGATCACTGTCTATCGGCCCAACAACTACCAAACTGAACCTAAAGTTTGGTTCATTTGGTCCATGTGCAGCATAAGTTTGAATCTTACCACTAAACTAAAATGAAAAGATATATGTTATGCTAGAACAATACAAATGACTCCTATAGCTAGTTAATTTTATGTGTCAAATTTGCAGTTTAAATCTATGAGTAGTTAATGTACAAAATGTTAATAAGAGGTGAAATTGCAAAGCATATGATGCAGGAGCAATACATTACCAAGAATACATGTAACATGTTGATGGGTTATAACTAATTCCCTAGTATTCAAAAAAGGACAATAGAACTCAAAAATTCAAAGTTGATAATTTCTCACTGAAAGTTTGTGTTTTCTCGGCAGACCAAATAAATTAGTAGGTATCCTCATTATTATTAGACAAGCATGATACTCCTCACTTGTGAATATAGCATTTTGATTTCTGTAGTAAGGATCCAGGATGATGGAGACAGTCTGTATGAAGTAAACATGAAGTGTGCATGCTTTCATGAAGTATGTACTTATAATATTCTACTCTATAACAACTCATATGGCAATATACATATATGCACCTGTTGCAAGTTCCAAATCATCAACATAACGTTTTATTTTAGATGCATTTACCAGTTTATCTCAAGTTTACTATGTATCCAATTATTCTTTCTGGCAATTTTTTATTTTCTTATGAAAATTGTGCCAAATATCTGCTAGGGTTATTCATAAAAGTAAGTGACTGCTATGAACTAAAATTTGGCTGCTTTATTAGAGTAAATGGTTGTGTAATTGGAGTACCTTTTTCTACTGTTTAATGCTTTTACAGTGTCAGTGGTGTATCCAAGCATTAAAAATCCTAAAACTTATTCAATACATTTCCTAATTATTTCCACTAACTATTATTCCCATACTTATTCTAGCATTGTAGACAGCATGCAGGAATGCATAAAATCCAAGTATATTTGTCCTACAAAATTTATAATTTATGACAAGTGAGTCGTATTCATTGTTGGTTTAAAGTTGCATTCTTTCATGTGATTTAACTTTATATAGCAACAGACTTCAAAACATATTTTTGATATTGGGCAGACAGCATGTAGCTACTGCTGATGTTGCCCATGGGACTAGATCTGTCCCAATCAATTACAGAACAGTCTATAACTACAGAAACAGTCTATAACTACAAATGTAAATAATTACTAAAGTAGATACACATTAACTGTTTATTTGATGAAATGAATTGATTGACGTTGATTCTATAATATGGATATTGTCACTGAGGTACAGTCATTCTTAAGCAATTAATGTAACAGTTGTAGCTTTGGTATGTGTTTAACTTAAATATCAAGGCATAATTGGAAATGGAAAAATATAATAAAGTGCAGTGAATATGACAGACTGATTTTGCAGGCAATGCCAAAAAGCAAAAGGGGTAGTAGCAAGAGTATATAATGGGGAGGACTCCCCATTATATACTCTTGGTAGTAGTGGTATCCATTTGCTTGCATGCATGCATGTGTATATATAATCCACCCCAAAAACACCTTCGCTGTAAAAAAGGCGCGCCCAAGAAACTACAAGTACCTGGAACCCAATGTAAAAAAGAAAAAGAAAAATCAGCTTAGCTGAAGTGAAAAGTAACTGGTAACTTAAAGAGCTGATATCTGAAGCGGCCAAGAATACAATTACTAAACTGAGTTTAATCCATGCAAGAACACCTTGGCTATAAAACAGGTGTATACATGAAAGTAACTGGCAACTGAAATGGCTGATATCTGAAGCGGCCAAGAATGAATGGTCATATACAACTAATTCAAAAATTTAACACTGAACCTTTATAATTCAGCTGTGTTCTATATTCACTCTTGCTGCATCGTAAAGTAATTTCTTTTAACTCTAATTGGCTGGTAATTTGGCCGCCTTTTTTAATAGTCAGTATAATAGAGCAAAAAAAGGTGGCCAAATTACCAGCCAATTAGAGTTAAAAGAAATTACTTTACGATGCAGCAAGAGTGAATATAGAACACAGCTGAATTATAAAGGTTCAGTGTTAAATTTTTGAATTAGTTGTATATGACCATTCATTCTTGGCCGCTTCAGATATCAGCCATTTCAGTTGCCAGTTACTTTCATGTATACACCTGTTTTATAGCCAAGGTGTTCTTGCATGGATTAAACTCAGTTTAGTAATTGTATATTCTTGGCCGCTTCAGATATCAGCTCTTTAAGTTACCAGTTACTTTTCACTTCAGCTAAGCTGATTTTTCTTTTTCTTTTTTACATTGGGTTCCAGGTACTTGTAGTTTCTTGGGCGCGCCTTTAGCGAAGGTGTTTTTGGGGTGGATATCACTAATTTTTGTCAGTGATAGACTCTATATTTGGTTTAAAAGGTAATTTTTTTGGAAATGAGCAATTAACATTAATGCAGAATATTATCTTGGAGAGTCAGTAAAATCCATACATAATAATGATTGTTTCATAACACCGTAAATTCGGAAGTATGAATTTACGGTGTAGTATGACTGTTCTATTAGAGTAAATTTATCTTTACTGCCTGCACGTGATGAATATATCTCATATCTGTGCATGTTAAATGCTTCAGACACCTAATTAAACTTGCAAGTGCCTAATTAGTTCACAGTTGCTACACAGCTATAAATACATTTGTAATTGTTATCATCATAATCATTTATCATGTTATAACCATATGCATTTTTTAATATTTTGGTCACAACTTCAGGATTAGAGCAGCAGAGAAAGGAATAGAGGACTCAACCATCAAGACTTGTATATGGGAGATAGAACAGTATTGCGATGGACAATGCCGGTACTAACCCCTCAAGGGTGTTGCAGTACAGTATAGATGCAAGACCAGAGCCTCGATCGTCACCTTTTGACTGTGGTCACAACTTCAGGATTGGAGCAGCAGAGAAAGGAATGGAGGACTCAATCATCAAGACTCGGGGAGATGGAATAGTATTGCCATGGATAATGCCAGCACTAACCCCTCAAGGATGTCACAGTGCAGTATCGATACAACCACTCCAACCAGTGCATAAGACCAGAGCTCGATCATCACCTTTTGACTGAAATTTTTATACTTGATGAAGCAATTAAAACAAAAAAGTTGTAGTACTTATACTTTCCTGAGGGAACATGTCCCCAGAGTCCCAGACTCCCTTGCCTGTTCAGCAGAATAATAGGATTGAGCCTTACTACCACTTTCACCTTTATTCTTGGCCTGAATGTACACATCAGCAACATAATACAGTAGCTGTAGATAATGCTAGTTAATGCCCCTAGGCAGAGCTATAGGGGTGGGAATTTTTCCCTACTATCATACTATCATAGTAGTTCTTCTCGCAGTTCTTTGCCTGGCCATCATCAACTGCTGTCCATCAACTGCTGTCAAAACATTAGTCTCGTCCCCCAGACCCTTCCTCAAGCATGCTTATCACACAAAAATAACTTAGTTTAGTAGTGTACAAACAATTATTCATTGACAGCTTATACTACACTTACCGCATTGTTGAACCATGTATACCACCAGAATCCACCAGATTGACAACTAACACGTGATCTATTTAGGGGAAATCTCGTGGAAAGTCCCTAATTACCTTAAGCGGACACTCATGATACGTGGTTTTAAATTGAATGGTTTAAGAATGTAACTGGATGGTGAGGCGTACTTTAATCGGCTCGACTTTACTGAGAAACTCGAGCCCCTCGTGAGAAACTACATCGCTTGAGCAACGCTTGAAAAAGTAAGAGTCAAGAATACTGAGGGACTCTATGATATATGCCGGTCTTGAATGCTAACGAAACGAGGAGTGAAGTTTGTGCAACGTGTCACATCGCCACACACTGATTCACCGTGTTTGTGCGATAGGGTTTTTGGACCTGTCCACCAGATGTTGAAAGGAAATTCATTCCAACTTGTGAAGTTGTTGGTATACTCATTGTTGGGGTCCATGGGGACATCGATGATCATTTACCAGTCAGCTGTAAGTAATGTCACAACAGAAGGAAAGGAACCATTTCCATACCCCTATGGCATACTGATTTTCCAGGTCAGTTTATGTACACCCAACCACAGAAATGTAGAACTTTGGTTGCAGGTGGAAAATAAACACCTTTTTACTCAGTTACAAGAGATTCACCCAGCTGGGATAAAATGTTGAAGTGAATGTCATTAGTACCTACTTGCGGTTCATCAGGTATTGGACAATTCCAAGTGTCCAGATTATGCGGTTGTCCTCATGTTCAAGTTTACACGTTTAGGCAAGTTCCACAACATCCTATAATCTATTACTATATCAGTGTGGAATAATGCTTATATCATATTCCAGGCTTTAGGTATGTGTATTGTATTTAACACCTGCTTGTTGGTTTTTGCAGGCTATCTGGTCATACTGGTTTATCCACTAGCAGTTGAATGTGATCATGGTACATATGTAAGTTGAGACCATGCAGGAACAAAGATGAGACCATGCAGGAACAAAGATACAGGTGTCATGAATTTCAGGTCAGTTGACATTCAGAGGAATTGTATTATTGCAATTGTTCTTTTTGTAGTTATCAATTATCAGTGACCAGTTTGTGATAGCGTACTTTTGTTTGACTAATGACCAAATGTTCTGGTTTACATGCTTACCCAACAGTTATGTTACTCACTTAACCTGCATATGGGATATATATTTTTAGTTCATTTTGATTATTCATCCTTTATTGGTACAGCCCGGCATATTGATTTTTTGCACATTCTCTTTTTAATTCAGTGCCTGCTGGATTGTTTTGTCAGATATCGAAACAGATGTCTTTGGTGTTGCGACCGATGTTCCAGGTCAGTTTGCATGTGTGTTTAATTTAAGGTTGACTTCAGTGCCTGCTTATTCTTTTACAGGTCTCGGTATTGAGTGTCATGAATTTCAGGTCAGTTGACGTGCAGAAGAATTGTATTATTGCAATTGTTGTTTTTGCAGTTATCAATTATCACTGTATACTAGTGATGTGAATTTGCAGGTCAATCTACTCAGATGTATCAGGCATAGTGTTGATGGGTTCGAACAAGTATCCAGTGTAGACTGTAGGGGCATCAAGGGTGTTAATTTCCAGGTCAGTTTACATGTTGTGATGTTAGTGATTTTTTCCTAGTACCCAGATATTAAGTGTATTGTATTTAATGCCCACCTGTTATGTTTTTAAATTATGGTATATCAGTGTAGACAGTGCAACAGTAAGCCTTCTGTGTTGTAGTAACTATTTGTTTCATAATATTATGCTGTTGTCCCAGAATGGCACAATTTTTGGGCAACCAGTGTGAAGTCCAGTGGTACAAACATTGTATTATGACCAAGTTGTGATAGCGTACTTTTGTTTGACTAATGTCTAATGTTCTGGTTTGACTAATGTCCTAATGTTCTGGTTTAACATGCTTACCCAACAGTTATGTTATTCATTCACTTAGCCTGGGATATAATTTTTGTTCATTTTGATTATCCATGCTATTATTGACACAGCCCGGCATATTGATTTTTTGTACATTCTCTTTTAATTCAGTGCCTGCTAGATTGTGTCATCAGATATCGAAACAAGTGTTTTTGGTGTTGCGACCGATGTTCCAGGTCAGTTGCATGAGTGTTTAATTTAAGGTTAACTTCAGTGCCTGCTTATTCTTTTACAGGTCTCAGTATCGTCATGCTGACATACAAGAAATCATCACTATTGTTGGAACTATTTTTAGTCAAGTCTTGATGTGATGTTAATTAACGTTGTTACACATTGTTGTATGTTTACCATATGGCAAGAAATTATCATGGCCATCATGAAATTTGAATATTGTGTAAGTTGTGTGGACCAACCCCAACTCATACATGGTCACTGGCAAACCACGAACCACATTCAAGCCACAACACCACCAACCACATTCGAGCAATCCATTACAAAATTTTGTTGCACCATTTGTGTGTGCATAATACTTAATGAAAGCCACAACACAAGCTACATGGTACATACTACATAGAGGTGGTAACCCCTAAAGGCTTGTTACCTTTTGTATTGACCTTACCGGCCTTTGTGGTTAATCTATTAAAAATTACATGTAAATAGAGAATTGAAGAGTATGCTTAAAGCACCTTCGCTAGTGATTTTGTTCTTCAAACCATAAGACAACTGGCGATTTATAAACGCTCGCATGGGGTGTGGTACTAAATGGAATTTAAAAGATTTCTGCTTAAAACGCCATCCCTAGGGAACTTACGGTTCAGCACGCTGTCACAACTTGTTTATCAGGCATTAGAGTTTGTGTCCACGTCGTGTCTTTAAAAGTTATTGTAGGGATTAGAGATTGATTGAAGAAAATACGCGTATAGGCAAACCAGGATTGGATACTGTCAGTGCTAGATGGACTATACAAACACGACTATGTTGACTGGTATAACGTGACAGTAGTTGTAACATAAGGTAGAGAAATAAAGTGAAATACGCCTATTTTTTATTTTGCGATGGTTATTTTTTTATTTTAGCGAGGTCGCAAGAAAACTATAACGACTCCTAAAGATTTTTTATCACGTAACGCAATACAAATCTATTGAGAGATGTTGCGTAATTTAGGACTAATATTGCAAAACCGGCCCTACACGTAAATAACTCACAGTAGTGGCCGCGCGTCTTTTAATTGGGCGTGCGCTTTGTAGTTTCTTGGCCGCGCGACTCACTACCGTGAGTCTTGATATATGTATAATATGTACTGACATGACTTTTGTGTGTTGCTGATAGAGAACTATCATATATAGAACATCCTACCACTACAAATAAATTCTCTGTTTCCTGTCCTCATATTGCACGCGGGTGGGGGGTACATTTTCATCATTCCGTTATAAAATGTGACTGGATCTACGAAAACCGTTCTTATCGCCCAAGACAGGAAGTTTGATTTTTTCACACAAACACAAAGCTTAATGAATGCACTATCAAGTTTCACTGCCACAGTCGACCAGAGTAAAGTGGTCTGCTTTTGCTGGCTGCTTTTCTAGAGAACAGTGGCGAGCCGTACGAGTGGTCTGGGGTCTTGATGGAGCCCTGGCCAACCAGGAGATGGCTGTGTGTGGCTGTACAGCTCTGTGGTGTTGGACAATGACCTGTGCTGTAAATTTCCTTTCATTTTAGCCAGTTCTGAGCCCTGAATGGCCTATAACTTGGCCTAATTCATCCCAGCACGTCTCTTTTCAAATTTTGAACACCATCTTGCCCGCCTTCCAGGGCCCCCGCCTCCCACACTTCTTTGGAGCTCGCCTGATACAGACAACCTCGGTTTAAAAACTATCTAAAATGGCGGGAAACTTAGCTGTTGACTACTTCTTCAGTGGATGATCAGGAAGGTAAGAAATTGTTGTGAAACGTGTGAAAATTTGGTATGCGTAGCTACCACCATTGGCCAGCTACAACACACAGAATATTTAAAACCGACGTTTCTCGATACTTTTAAATGGGCGATAAGACCGGTTTTCCCAGAGACAGTCACAAATGGGCAGTTCTCTTACGACAATCTTTGTCTGAGCACAGGCATAGCAAACTGCATAAATGTATGTGCTTATGTTTGTACCTTCATCCATTAAGCAGCAGGCACACAACACAAATGTGGCTTTGACAGCAAACAGATACATGAGATAACACTTTACAAAATTAACGAAACTTTTACTGCTAATAATCAACAGACGTGGGTGGTGGATGGGAAACAGAGAATTTATTTGCAGTGGCCTATAAGCATTGTGTAATCACCTCCTGGATGGTTACAAATTGACTATATACACAGCTTAATACAATTAGAAGGAAAAATTATGAGTTTTAAGCTGGATTAGGGATCAAAGACCAAAAATGCAGGGAAACAAGGGAACAGCTAAAAAGTTGAGAAACAAGGGAGGTTACCTGTACCTGCAGATATACTAGAGGAAATGTAATCCCTATAGACTGAATTAGGGATTACATTTCCACTAGTATATCTGCAGGTATAGGCAACCTCCCTTGTTTCACAACTTTTTATGCTGTTCCCTTGTTTCCCTGCCAATTTGTTCTTTGATTCCTAATCCAGCTTAAAAATTCCTAATTTTTCCTTCTACTTGTTTGTTTACTTTTTTAATCCAGGCATTCCATAAAATAATTTTGCATCTGAATGTGTGCCCCAATAATCAATTACGCACTGAAAAGTGAGGTGGCTATTACACTTTGTTTGTAGCTATGCTCCACTTGTTACACAGCGTTACAAATGAAGATCAGTGCAAGAAATTTCTCTGCAATGAATTCAGTCACTATGGAAAATGCAGGCGAAAAGCATGACACAGCCATGGAGAGGGAAGCCATATCACTTTATCGCAAATCGACACCTTGTGTTGTCAGTGAAAAGAACTGGAACACAAAGGAGGACAAAGGTAGGTCCATGATACATACATTGTACATACTGTGGTTGGCAAAAAGGCACATCTCAGGATGAAGTGACGTCAAACAGTGAAAAAATCAAGCCCATAGCCCATTGTCGAGTTATACTTGGCTGAAGGCATCAGTTAGTTAGTCAGTAGAAAATTCAGTTAAATAGTTTTTTTTTTAAATTTCCATAGAAACTTGTTGGAAGGGTTTGGGGTCACTCTGAGGGCATTTTTAGGCTTGGCTATGCCTAACCAATACTGCCAAGCTGTTATGAAGGAAATTTGAGGCTGGTTTTAGGGTTATATTTTTGGGCAAGAAAGTCCAAAACTACATGATCCCTAATACAGTTCTACCATACTGTATGATAGTTGCTTGCATGTACATATTAAACCTGATGCTGCCATCTAGCTATGGCAAACATAGAAGAGTGGTAGCCACATCCAATATTCATTGCTCCCATTTTAATATCCATTGCTCCCATTGTAGTAACAGCAAGTTTTTCTTTCTGCTCTTGATAGATTTCTTCGCAGATCTCAAGCATGGCTCTTCCAAATGGCTATATACAGTAGATACAGTATATATATATACAATGAGTACACAATAATCACAGGAAAACTGACCATACAACAGTGAAACTTATCGTTAATCTTACCTGTGGAACAAAACTATGCATGGCTATGATAAAGAGGTGGCCTTGTTAATGAGACCATGACCTTAGCAATCATTGAGACTTACTTTACTATTAGTTAGGTACATAGCTTCAAATCAAATTTTAAATGAATGTGAACATGACTAACAAAAACTCCCACATGTGTAGTACTACCTTAACTTTAATTTTTTGATAGGATCGATCTCATTTTCTAAAAAGCTGTAAAAGCTAAGTAACTGAAATAGTGTTTAAAATTGCTAAGCCATAATACGTATAAGTGATAATTTTGCTCTCTTGAGAAGTGAGAAACACGTTGTACATCAAACCAAGACTGCATAAGCAGTAACATCACTCCCAAAATCTTTATTTCAATGCAAACAGTTAGTTTTGGCTTCATAATGAGCAACTAAATTAGTAGAAATTTCTTTATATACTTTGCAGAGCATAAAGGCTGTATATATTTATACATGCAGCAGTTAGTCTGTGATAAACGTCTTTGTGGTAGCTCAACTTGTATACATAACCTCTAGAAGGTTACTTATAACATAGCTGAAGTTTCTACAGGGTGACTGGATTGTAGCTTAACTCTTTAGCTGAACATTTACTTCTTAGCTGACTGCTCTATTAGGGTGACCGCACTATTCAATCTCGCACTTGCTACATGTAGTTGGTTTTCACATTATACCTCAAAAGCTTTAAATCCAACTATTTAAACCAATCTATCTATCTACATATACTGCACATATATGTACACAGGGGTGGATACAGAGGGGTCAAAGGGGGCTCTTGACCTCCCTCCAAATTTTTTAGTATACCAAGATCGAGATACTCTAATACAGCAGTCACTCTAATAAAGCAGTCACAATATTAGAGCAGTGTGTAGTGAGCTATGTAAGGATTTTTATTCACTTTATCAGGTATGACTGCATATTTGGTGAGGTGGGCAGCTATTGTCAGCTAGCTGTGACCTTTTTTTGGTCTCACCTTACCAAACCAGACAATGTAGTGCCTCAGTTCATTTTTACCCTCCCTTTCCATAAGTCTGGATCCGCCCCTGTACGTACACTGATTTTCAGCTCATGTGGCAAGTAATTGTTCTTGTTAGCAAATCTTGATCATGTGATTGCATTCTTTCAAGCCACAAAAGTCTTGATGTTCAATAATTAACCTATCCACATATTGATCTTCATATTCTTCCCTTAAATAATTTATCCTGTAAGCATGACTATGTATTGGTGTTACTTTTCTCAACTTTTCAATAATTATTAATAATTATGCAACTATTCATTGACTCAAATCAAATTTTGTACCAAGATGCAAATTTAAAATTCCACTCAGCATGCCAAATTTCAAGGCTATTGGATAACATGTTAGTATTTCTGGCAGCTTTGGTAAGTGCGCAAATGATGAAGGGGAAAAATAAAGAACTTTAAGTTTGACGGAAAGGCCTGGTGAATTGTGCTTAAGGACAACTAAAGGCGGAGGGCATTTCCATAGCAAAAATTGTCTGGCTTCATAAAGGGAAATTGGGTTATTATTCTTCCTGTAAATAATACACTGGTGTGATATGGCGGCTACTTGGGCTACACCGCACACTACTGTGTGTCTGATAGTACATAATGTATGTAGCTAATAAAATATTGCACGCGTTACAAAATAATGCATATGTACTATCAAACTGTCTCCTAACCTGACATAGTATGATTGCTGTGACCACGTAATACGCAGCTTATTCCAATACCGTAGAGTCTGGTTGCACGTATACATTAAGTGCATATTACCTGTTAAGTGACGTGCATACCCATTTCCCATACTTAGGTGATAAGTGTATGTGGACGAACACAAAGCTCCAACATGAGACAAAGCTATACTAGAGAAGAAATGCTAGAGGTTTGCTAATAGTGTATAGTGCAAAGTTTCATGAAGTACAAAGCCAAAATATGTGCCTGTACTATACTTAATTACCAAGCAAAGCAGTCTTCTGTAGCTAGTAGTCTATGCTCCACATGAAGGATTCAGTGCACAATAACTGGACTCAAAATATTGGTACCTGTAATGACTGTAATTCATACCACCCCAAGAGAGTGAATCCATATTCACGACATGATATATTTATTAGGTGCATACACTTAACAACTATATAATAGTTAGACACCAAGATCAAGGGAACTAAGCGATTTAGTAATCCTGATGGCCCAAGGCTGTAGCATCCCAAGCGCAGCAAGGGCACTACTAAGGGCCAGAGGGGTTACTAAATCGCTTAGTTCCCGTTGGTCACAGTGTCTAACTTATTTAGACTATGGTTTAAAGTATGTACCTTTATAGCCAGAGCATGAGTGTGGGGTGAAAGAGCAATGTAGAACAACGGAACGGTTTCTTCCTGAAGTCCTTACAGTGCACACAAAAATTATTATTCGACCGATAATCAAAGTATCGGCTAGAGCTACAGTACATACGCCGTTTAGTCTACTACAGCAGATTTCTTTTGTGTTCGAATTTTGCGTAGCCTGTATTGTGCACGTGCCAGGCTTTAAAAGTGAAGGCACGTGCACAATACAGAATACGAAGATTCGAACGCACGTGAAATCTGCTGTATTTGTCCAGAATTATTTGTGGAACACGGAGAAGAAGAGTATTACAGTATTATCAAGTACTGCAGTGTGCCTTTTGTATTATAATTATTTATCATGTACAAAATTGCTTGAGGGCGGGTTACTAAATGAACATGTGTAGGTGACTAAATGAGGAGCATGTCATGTGACTAAGTGATTTAGCAAACCTGTAAATGAGCCATACCATAGTCTAAATGTTAATTACAATTTTTTTTACGAACTTTTATTAGGTGTATGCACCTAACAACCAGACTCTGCGGTACTAGTAATATTCTGACTGAAAGCATGAACTCCTACATCTTGAGTTACAGTATCTAGGATTTAAATATCTTGAATGAGTTGCCTCTAGCATTGCTGTAAGTTGAAAAAGCAAAAATACAAATGCTATGGTAAATGCTACCTATAAACTGTAATTATGTCACCACATATATAAATATCTACATTTTAATTGTGGTAAGCTGAAGTCTTTGTTAGTAAGAATTAATGTTTAATTGATGGTAGCTTAAATACCCATTATATATACCCATTAGGTCTCATAAACTTAATTATTAGTTTCTCATCCTCCTGTACTCAAATAGCAGTACGGGAGGGTGGATTTTTATTTTATTTTTCACTAACTACATAGCTAGCTAAAATGACTCAAAATATAATTTTCTTAGACTGCTCTAGCAAGATATACCAACTATAAAAGGTGCTAATTGGCCTCCCTTAGCTACCAGTGGTGCAAAAAATTCTTGATGAGGTAAGAAAAATGGTGATGCAGGATTAATGATTAAGTTTATGTCTTAAAATCTTTTAACAACAAATTCTAATTAAGCAATCATAAAACATAATCACATGATTAATATACCTCTTCTTTGAAGATATTTTTACAATTTTTCTTCATATCAGCTTCTATAAGGTGATTACAAAATATTAATAGATAAAAATTAACTGTAGATATAGCCATGCATGTGCCAAATCAGTTTTAGGATGTACAGGTATGGTATTACAAGTTTCTGTTATACACAAAACTATTATCATGAGATATATTGAGCACATGGCTGTGAACTTCTGTATATTGTTGCAATAGGTGTAGTACATAGCAAAAGGGGCTAGCTGGGAATATAATATTTCAGCCTTAGATTGAGATATTCTAATCGGGGTTCTAAATGCAACAGATGTGAGTGCAAACTCAACTGCTGACAAATTTTGAATATAAAGGTAATACTATGTGACCAGATTATGACACTGATCCAAATCGCACATCAGCTAAACTCAAATTTACACCACCAGTGGATAGCTATGCTACCATAATATTTGTTGGCTTTGACCCTCAGCATTACTTTAGACTGTTCTTAAGAGGTGTCTTTTCTAGGTGATGTGGCATGCTTAAATGGCCTTTGCTGGCCTTGTGAAGGACCTGGCTTGACATGAAGTGCTGGTGAATAGCTGGCCAAATGTTTTCTTGTTGATTTGACTGCATGCACATCAGTCACTAAGAAGCCAGCATAACCCTGAAATCTTGAGTCTGGATTTCAGTCGTGGTCTGACTCCATTCTAAAGTCCATCTCTTTTGGGCACACTCATGATACTACTACTTTGCTCATCCAACTGCACAGAATTTCTATCATATTTAGCAGGAAACATTGCATGCAGCTACTGTCAATACATCTCTTGTGATGAAAAGTCAAATGGCTTGTCAATGAGCTAGAAACTTCTCATGTGCAATTTGAATCATTTTTCCAAAATCCAGTCACATATCAGTGAGTACCCAATTGTTAACTTTAGCAAATGCTAAAAGTCTGTGATCATTTCAGCCCTAATATACATACAAATATTGTTTGTGCTTGGAAGAAGTTTTACAGCAAATGAGACTCAGGTAGGAAGAGCCGGTTTGCTATAACCTCCAAAAATAGCAGTATCATTATGTAGGTTTCAACAATACCATTTTCTTTCTCAAAAACCAGGGACACTATATACTTTAAAACCAAGCACATTTTAGTAATATAGTAGCCACACCACTGCTAAGGAGTCACATGGCTCAGGATATGGAATTCCTTCTACATCAATGTTATACAGCATGCCTTTTCACACATTACAAGCTAGGATTAATTTTGAATATAGTTAGAAATGTGTTGGTTAATATACATAATTAGATATAAGTATATAGTAGCTACATACCTCTTTTAGGATGTTTCATGCTATCATAATTATCCAATGACTCCAGGTGAGAGCTCAGTCTTTGTGAAATATCATTAGCAATTTGTACACTTTTGAACACTCTTCCCAAACCAGCATTAGTAGCAAACAGTGAGACAAGTAAGAAATGCAAGTCATTTTTAAGTTGATACCAACTTTTAGCCTGGTAGTACTTTGAATTAATGCATGAATCATAACAGAATAATGAAATATCTTTGTGCCCCAGTTCTGGATGACTCCGTAGCAGACACCACAAAAATCCATATACTATTGTCAGAAAAGCTAATCCTAAAAAAGCGTAGTCAAGTCCTCTAATAATAGAAACAAACTGAAGCTTAGGGTACGTGCATATTACCCGCATTGTACGTGATGAATTGGCAGCCTCACGATGAAAACAATCAAACTCAATGGTGAAGTTTAGGAATAGTACATTGCTACTAGTCAAAGCTAACACAACAACAAAGAGCTGTATTGCCAATTTTAAAAAGTATCCTGCTAACATATCTCTTCTCTCATGAAATTCTCTGTGCATGTAATCCACAACATTGAAGTTTCTATGAGGGTATTCACCAGTTTCTCTTTCACGTAGTGTCTCCAGCTTTGCTGCATGGGAAAAGAAGAAATCTATTCTAGCACTGAAGTAAGCCTTCCATAGATATTGTGGAACAAGTAAGAGAACTCCATGGGCTACCAGACTGAGTGAAAAATTTTCTGTGAACGGTAGAAAACTGTTGCAGAAGTTATTGACATAATTAGCTTGATTAATGGTATAATCGGATGGAGTAAAACACGTGACGGTGTTTGGTTCTGGTCTCAGAAAGTCGACTACAATGTTAGAGACACTTAATCCCAAAATGGCGGAGGCGAGGTAAAAAACAATGCTGTCCCAAAAGAAGAGTTTTTGTTCTACTGTTCGTTCTCCAGATTTAGCCTCGGATTTAGCGTTCATGTTCTCTCTCGCGTTCTCTGCTTGAGAAAATTCAGCCGCTGCTTCAAAATTAGAGACTTTCGGCAAAGCATTTAACACATCCATGGGTAATTTTCCAGCTAGATTTGCCATGATCTTCGTAAAAAGTTTTACTATCACTACCGGTGAGCTCCACCAATAGACTCTTTCCAAAACCACGCCCACTTTTCGACCGCCATTTTGAATGGGACTACTATGCCATGCGTATGGCATATTCTCCGGCGTATTCAGTCTTTGCAGTGAAGTTGTCACGTTTCGTGTATTTTAAAGAAAAGAAGTAGGAAAAGGAAACCACAGATGTTTCTGACGAAATTTAAGACGATGGCCATGATTCTCGGATTCTCGCAAGTATAATTTCAGTCAAATTTCCACTCTCCATGGCTTTGTTGTGAGCATAAATTGTTACTCGTGACAATCATTGTGAGTAAGGACAAGGAGTGGAATGTACAGACCGTAGATACTACATTTTGTGAAGTTTCAATCTGGCAGATCAATTCAGTGCAACCCATCTGATCTTACTATTAAAGGATAGGGACGGAGACCGGGAGCTCACAAAGTCCGGAGCTCCTGATAAGACAGATGCTGAGTTCTGCTGTAAACTGAATTTCTGAGACAAAGACAACATCATTTGAGGTGAAACTGCTGCCTCAGCAAACAGTATAGTAGGTACATCATTTCAGATAATATGGCTTGTTAAATAACTAAGGCATTGTAACTAGTGTGCAGTGGTTAACTGTGCATTTGTAAGAACACATACAGAACTGGTAATCACTTTTCCATGTACGTAGCTTATATAATGTGGCATGATCACCTTATGTGACATCGTTATACATACAGTAATGTATGTTTGTGAAAGTTTCATACGTTAGTATGTATCTTCCAGTACAATGGTGGCTGACTAACTAGACTCAGTTACTAGTGCTACAGACATAAAGTCCGATTAGACTGAACAGTTTAGATATCTTTTCTCTCTCAGAATGGATACCTGCATTGCACAAATTCTAACCATATAATTATGTTACTCAGTGTTAAGTTTAATCCAAAGAGATATCCAGTGATGTCATCCTTGATACAGTACCATATAGACCTTAAAAACATTTTGATGAGAAAACACTCCACTGGTATTATATTCTTTGATAATATGACTTACTGTTGATAATCAGGGAGCTTGCATGAGTCAGTATGACCAGCATCATATACTTATAGCAGATTTGTAAAGTGTAGTATTTGATAGTTTTATAGCACACCTTTTAATCGGACATGTATCTAGCAGTCACATGTGAATGTTGTACTATACAGTGAAAATACTTGGATCTCATTGGCCGCAATTCTTTCCATATGAAGCACTAGGTGTGATCGCATGAACACCTTGGGATGAACTGAATAGAATACAAATGGGACCATGGAAAGGTATCCTTAGTAGAGGGGTATCCTAATTTGTTGAGAGTTTAAATGTGTGTATATACAAATGGGAGTACTGGCAAACATTTTTTAGGTGATTGGTACCATTGTAATAGGTTGTACTTCCGCTTCAACAATTGTCCAGTGGAGTGTGGCGCTTGGCCAGTATCCGAGTGGCCTGCAGATCAAAGTCAGGCTAGGGATAGATTTTTAAAAACCCCTTCTATGTATTTGTCCTGTTTCACATTAGTCAACAATTTTCGTCTAGGTTCCCTGTCTCATGGTAAACACCTCATACAGGCTTTGCCTCCAGTGCCTAACTGGTAAAGCAGATAAAAAGCTATTACAGTTGTATGCCAGAACAAAAAAAATCGATATAGTAACTCTTTCTTACCAAGATCAATACCAGACTGGAACAATTTAGATATGGAAGATCTTGACAATATAGACTTACTTACTTTCAAGAACTGTTTGCAAAATGCATAGACACTAAAATTTTGTTTTTGTACATAGCGATTTACCCAATGGGTTTTGCTAATCAATAATAATAATTAAAACAAACAATTGTTAAAAGTACTGTATAATAAGAAACCAAAGTTTGTTGATTCTGAAACTGTTGTTGCACACCCCTTATAATACTTCTGAAATGAGTGTGAATTAAAATTTTGCATTTTGACTATATGTTCAATAACCACATTACTATGGTCATAGATAGTATACCATAGACTATCTATGCTATGGTAGCTACTTGTATATCAGTAACTAGCTGAAACAGTATAAGCTGAAGACCCAAGTGAATTATATTAACCATTTATACTCCTCACTGACTCTTGTACTGATAATAGTGACTGTAGTGGCAGCTGATCATGCAAACTTGATTGTATGGGCTGACAACACCTCTGACTAGCGATTTCCAACCAACCAATTTTTCACACATATTTTTGCTACTTAAATTACACACCTTCAATAAAGGTTTCACAAGCTGCCGTTCCAGTTAATGGTAGTCAGTGCTTCGTACTTCGTAATGCACTTTACTGGATTAAAATCCATGCGGTATTTATTGAAATATGTCAAATCAAAGTTTGAGAAATAAAAATCCCCATAGGAATCCCATACAAATAATTGCCTACATAATTCTAATTGGAAGAATACGGCACCGGTGATAGCCGAAGTTTCCAAGTGTTTCCGCGTGAATCTGTGGCAGATGAGGACGAAGAAAGTGTTCCTGGGCAAACCATATATGCTGATTTCGATTTTGCTGTGTGTTTTTTGATTAGAGGACGATTGACATTGGATTACGACGAAAATATGGCCCTTTTAAAGGTAAATCGCCATCTAACACTGCTCAGAATTCAGCATTACAATCACCCTGGACTTCAAGGCATCCCTCTGCATCGATGCAAGTATAGTTTGAAGGTGAGCACTTTGTTGTCTTGCGCGGAATTACAATATGATGTTCAAGGTTGAGCATAATCTTTTCAAAAGTGGAGACTGGCATGTGATAACAACCTTACATGGCTTCACACTTACCTGATGTTATATTCTGGTGTATTTACTGCTGTTTTGATCCATTTTATAACAGCTTCAGTGATTGTAATTTTGGTCAGAAACTATATATAATTTCTCTTTGTAGTATAGTGATGTCATTGTGTCATATAATAATTATTATACTTAGTGCTTACAATGTGACAAACAAAGCAGAACAGTGTCCAAACAAATCTATTTTAATAATAATATTGGTCTTACATTTTGTTATCTGATTGTCATGTTTCTGAAGTATTTGTTAATTGTGACTTGTGATGCCATTACTTACCATGTTATATTATTAGTGATTTTTCTAGTTAGTTATCCTTGAAAATGCATTAGGTACCTGTGTATACTTGGCATTACACAATACACACAGTTTTATTTGTGAATCACTTGCTTTATTCATGTAATATTCTGAGTGGTCAGTCTACAAAGAAGTGGTCACTCTTGAGAGGTTTTTACCCAGCTCATATGCTGTTCTCCATAAAATAGTTATGTGGTGAAAATTTCATGTCATTATTAGCTTCCTATCTAGATTTATGATACTTTGAATATTGTGTTTGGTGCCATGCGATACATGTAAAAAGCATTGAAAATACTGTACACAAAATCATCACACTGTCAACTTCTTTTGCTTATATCTTTTGATAGAAACCACCAATTGGGGTGGGGTTTGCACTAAAATGACCCTGAAAAATAGCACAATATTTGTCATACCAATGAATGCATGGAATGTTAGTTATTTAATTTAGTTGGAAATCTCTACTCTGACAAAGCAATTACTGTTGTTGACTGCTGTCGATGTCTCATGCCTTGTTCAGCCATGATAACCAGCTACCTTTAACCAGAAACACTAATTCTGCCACCCCAAAGGTATTGATGGGTTGTTCCTCAACAATACGGCTCTGTTCAAGCTGCTGCTAACACCAGATTTCAATGGAGCGCAATCGAGATTATTTACCGTGGCCCTATTCAAAATGGCGGAAAGGTGTTGCCATAGCAATGACGTACTTTTGGAAAGAGTTAGTCTCGTGCCCAGACCCCACCCACTGCGTTGAATAGGGTCTGGTGACATTCGCAGGAGTTTTGGGCTTTACGCCATTTTTCTTTTCTGACCAATCGGACGCCTTGATTCAGGTACAACGCGATTTGACAGGGGTGGGGTAAAAGCGGGACGGGGACGGGGATGAAAGGGGGTAAAAGCGGGACGGGGACGGGGACCAAAGTGACTTTAGAGTTAGATCACTGTACGGGGTTACCTAAATCTAGTTCTGCCTCCATAGCTATAAATAGCTAGTTCATTATGGATGCTGTATTCCCTCTCTTATATACTGAGAGTATAGTTGTGCTAGCACTATGCCTGATTGCACTTCAGTCACTGAACTAGCTATTCCCCTCCCACAATTATAGTGATTTCTACTGTATAATATTTGCATACAATCAATAATAAATAGGATGGCCAGAGCCTCAATATCTGCTTCTCAGCAAATATTCTTCTGTTGCTATTTTAATGAGTGGACAGCTAACCTGTTTCAAGTTGAAGTTAATAAACCTGTTTTGTAAGTTTAGTTTTTGTAAATACTCTTTGCCGTGCCTGTGTACTGTCCTCATTTTCGGTTAGTTGTGCGGTCGCATGTTGTCCGAGGATTGACTTGCATTTACTTTGTAGTTGTTTCATCATAATTTGATGGTGTTTAATAAAAATATCCAAGTCTTGATACGATATAACTTTTTTTATAGTCAAACAAATTACCAGACCACATTGTAAACTCCCCATCTCTTGATCAGTTTTACTTGTACTTATTAAATACTGTATTATGATTTTATGTAGCTAATGTATTTTTGATCTATATATATGTATTGTATCCTTCAAAGTGAAGTTTGTAAAAATGCAAATCACGTTCTAGATGGTTCCAACAAAAAACATTCAGACACATTGGAAACACATCAGAAAAATCAAATTCTCGATCAGTAACCATTAGAATCTTCTTTGAAGCAAGCAGAGGTAGTGACTTTCTTATGGTTTTCATAAACAGCATGTGGTCTTCCTGAAACCTCCTGGAATGGATAAAGAAAGCCACTGGTGTGATAGGATCTTTCTTGAAAATAGCATTTCGGAAAACTTGAGTAGACAGATAGAAATCTCCCATGTTGAAAACAGTGTCATAATGCAGGGTTACAGGGGTCGTGGAAACTTTCAGAAGCATCTCTAAATTCTCCAAGAGAGGATGTGGTACCATGTGAACACAGACTGTTGGGTACACTTGAAAATTTCGAAGAAAATTTTGGGGCTCTCCCTTACGATCTTTCAGTTGCAGCTGGAAACATAGTTGGTATGTGTTGTAAATACCATCATGTGAAATCCGGAACTGGCGATTCTCATCTTTCTGGAAGTTTTTGATTTGATTCTGGTCTCTAGGTGTGTTGATGACATGTCTAGGCCCACCTTCATCTTCAGTGACTAACTGTTGATAAACTTTCTGTGCTGACATCATTGGTCCTTTATTAGTAACCTGCAAAATTTTGAACATAATAGGCAGGTCCCTAACTATTTCATGCTTAACTATTACACTATACCTTTTCCTTAATGTGAGGTGCTGACCGTACAAATGGTTTGGTACTTTTCTTGCTGTTCCGGTGTGCACATGGTACAAATGCATTGTGATCTCCCAGATAGTGAATTAAATAGCTTGAGCCAATACCCCAATATTCCAACCGCTTGAAGGAGTTATCACCAGTTTGCTTTTCTATCCCTGCTACATCAATAGCTCCAGTCTTCTTCTTCACAGAATAATTCCCACGGTCAAAAGTCCTAGTGCCTTTATGGACCCATCTATATTGGTCACATCTGTGTAGATAAAGAGGTAATTTTAGCACAGTATAATATACACAAACAATATAGGTATAGGCAAGAGTTAATAATAACTCTTGATATAATTCTATATGTTCATGATTGCATAGCTCACTATACCTTAGCTTCTTTTTGTTGCTCTCCCATTGAGATTCATCTGGGCCTAAATCAAACAATATCAGTGTTCCTCCTCGGGGTTGCACGGGTGGCTTGACAGAGGTGTTCAAAAAATCTTTGTAGTTGGTTCCAGCTCCTTCTAAATAGGATACAATCTCCTCCATTTCGAGGGCACCATTGGCATCATTTGAAATCACTGTGCAGTCATCTGTGTCGTGATTCGAGCCATCTTCTGAGTCATCCATAAAGAGATTAGTCTCAGCAGATACTAAGTAGCTCAAACTGATTTAAGTCACCGTTACAATAAGTCTGTCTTGTAAGTTTGAGTATAATGTAGCTAAATCTCTCAAGCTTTATTATAAATAGTACCTCTGAAGTAAAGAATGCTGCTCTCAGCTATGGCTTATTGCAGAAATCTCTCAGTGACACGTGAGCACAGCTACGTCAACATGGCTTCGTCCCGGTCCCCGTCCCGCTTTTACCCCACCCCATTTGACAGGCTGGAACTAGGAAAATGGCCGACTACAGCTATGGATACAATAGTCTCGTGCCCAGACCCCACCCACTGCGTTGAATAGGCCATTTTCCTAGTTCCAGCCTATCAAATCGCGTTGTACCTGAATCAAGGCGTCCGATTGGTCAGAAAAGAAAAATGGCGTAGGGCCCAAAACTCCTGCGAATGTCACCAGACCCTATTAACGCAGTGGGTGGGGTCTGGGCACGAGACTATGGATACAAATGCGTAAACAATATGGCGGCGGGCCCAAAAACATAGCGTAAGTCACCAGACCCTATTCAACGCAGTGGGTGGGGTCTGGGCACGAGACTAGGAAAGAGTCTATTAATTTAATTAATGAACTGGGCACTATCTAGAACGCGCACATCCGTCGCTACAAATAATGTAAATCAGTGCCACGGCCAACTACTGTGCCTAAAGCAATGCTACTTGGGCTTGTAGACATTTTTATTTATTTATTTTTTACAGTACAGAAACCTAGCTATATAGTTTATAACTATAATTTATTGTGGGGGAAGGGATGAAAATACGACGAACGACTACTCTACCCCGGTTCGATTGACACGATCGGAAGAGTTTTAGACCCGCGATGTCAAAGGATACAAGCCAAGGAACACGTCACGCGTTCACTCACACTACCGCTTTAACTTATCTTGTAACAACTATCGTGGATTGCGCATCCGTGGTCATTTAAGCGTTTTGGGGCCATGGTCACACGTGATTAATAACCAATCACATTGAAGTAGCAATGCCCTGGTCTTATTCAAATGATTTGCGGTGGCGCATTGTCTGGCATCATGTTTATTTAATTAAGAAAGCCAGCTGAAGATGTGGCCAAGACACTTTTTGTTAGCGAAAGAACTGTGTTGAGGTATGCTGAGACGTTTAACGCTACGGGTCAGGTGGAAAAAACAGTACGACGAAATGGTTGCTGTTCTAAACTGAGCGAAAGCGATAAATACCTTTTAATTGACCTCATATTGTCTAATCCAGGAATATTTCTGAGAGAACTACAAGCAGAATTTCAGAAGGCAGGATGTCACGTTGATGTATCTACCATATGTCGTGCAGTGAATAAATTTGGGGCTCAGTCGACAGAAGATTACACACATAGCTTTACAAAGATCAGAGTTACTGAGGGCACAGTTCATTGCTGAAATGTATGCATTTGATCCAGCAATGATTTTATGGATAGACGAAACAGGCTGTGATAGGAGGAATGCACTGCGTCAATATGGGTATGGCATTCGAGGTCTTGCTCCTCAGGACCACCAGCTGCAGCTCGGGAGTACGTTACTCTGCTATAGGCATACTATCAATGGATGGTGTGCAGGATGTGTACATTACAGAAAATACTGTCAATGGAGATACCTTTTTGGACTTTTTGTATACCCAGCTGCTGCCTCTTTTGATGCCATTTGATGGAATTAATCATAATTTCATAGTCGTTTTGGACAACGCTTCCATTCACCATACCGATGCTGCCGTGAATGCCATTTGTGGTGTTGGAACCTTGGTCAGGTTCTTACCACCTTATTCACCAGACTTAAACCCAATAGAGTGTGTTTTTGGAGAAGTTAAACAGTTTCTGCAAGCGAATAACTTATTGCTGAATACATCACTGTCAATAGCAAGCATATTACTGATGGCATTTCAGTCAGTTACAGTGGATAACTGTAGACAATATATAAAGATTTCTGGATATGTCTAAGAATATCATGCACAACTGATAACTTCAATTTTTCATTGACATGTATTTCAACTTTACTGATTAGAAGATACAAAAGCTACAGTGACATGTGCATACATACGCATACACACATTCATATTAAAATCATGAATTACGGGTGAAGTCTTGAACATAAAGTTAAGGTTTCAGCTTTGTAAGTTGGTCCAATATAGGTTTCTTCTGTTCAATAAATTCGGATTGTGTGATAGCACCACGATCAAATAGCTGATACAGATCTCGTAACTGTTGTAGGTAACTGGCCCTCAAGTTAGCCACTTTCCCTGGTGAGATTGATGTTGATGTACATAAATCAGGCTTGTTAGGAGCAGCACTAATTGAAGTGATATTCTTTGCCATTTCTGACATGGCATTTGTCAGGGCATGTACAGTACTATTACTGTTTGACGACTTCTGGCGACCACAGAATGCTGGAATGCCGGGTGGATCATCCAAAAACCTGTAATAATGTACAACTATACATAACGCACCACATTATACTAGCTACCACATGCACACTTACTTGTGAGTACAACATCAACCATTTCCCCCCAGAGTCTGTACTGAATGTTAGTAAATCTAGTTCCATGCCTTTCCCGTAACTGTGAGATTACAGATTCCACTCTCTTGTTCTTTTCTTCAAGTGCACTTAATTTCTTACGCTTCTTTTTCTGTGGCAAAGGATCATCACTGTCACTGCTATGTTCATTTTGGTTAGGTGCATAACACCACAAGGTGACACTCTCCGTTCATACCACATTTCCATACCTCATCGATGTCAGCTGAGGAACATATGGTCAGTTTGCTACCACCTTTTAGGTACCCTATTGAACAATCCGGGTCAGCTGAAATTAAACTTGCTCCAAACTGCTTTCTCAACTCCGTTCGCATCAAAGTTGGTGTTAAAATGGCTTCTTTAGTCACTCCTCTAAGAACACAAGTCTCAAAGTCCTTTTTCTTTAGTGGGTTGAATATTTTAACATTAAAACTCAACGTGGGTTTTACTGGTGTATTCACTGGCACAAGAGGACTGCGACTAGTAACAGCTGTGACTGGAGGAGTATTTCTTGACGCTTGACTGAGTAGCTGTAACAACATTGGCAAAGAATTCTGAGTAGGTGGCGGGTTTCTTGGGGGAACAATAGGTGCATTATTGGACACCGGCACTGTCACAGTTTTGCCATGCTCACTGGACGTCACTGTGGTGTTCCTTGTTCCCACCACATTCACAACTGTTGTGACCGTAGGCGTACTATTACCACCGAGATTACCACCAGTATTTTCCGCGGACATTCTGCCACACCAAGACTTGCGCCAAGATCCAGTTGATCTCGTGCCTCAAACAAATTTCATTGGCTATTTTTGATTTCCCTAAACTTTCAAATGACCACGGATGCGCAATCCCCGATAAATTAACTACAACAATATTCATATACACGTGATAAATGATGTAATAGTTAGCTAAGTAATCTAAGTCCGTTATCACTAGTCCACGACATCCTCCGGTGGCGCCCTTAGAACTTCAGCCCATTCAGAGAACTTCTGGTGTGCCTTCAAAGCTGCTCTTCTCAGTGGCAGGTCGAGATTCTTCTTTATCTCCATCTCCCATCCGGTTTGAAGTCGAGAGGGTTGAGTTGAGTCTATCTATACATTCAGTAGAGCGCACCTCAAGGGGATACAGCTTAGCTATTGGGCGATTAGTTCTTCCTCCCTTTGTATGGATTTTGGCAGCTCTAATTAAGCCATCTGATCCTTTGATGACATCTTCAATAACTGCTAGGTCCCATCTAATTCTTGGAGTGTCATCATGTACTAAAACTACATCACCTATTTGCACCTTCTGTATATTGTTGCCAGTTGTTTTATGGAACTCACGTAATGATGTCAGGTATTCAAGTTTCCATCTCTTCCAAAAATGTTTTAGGATTAGTGCCTGTGCATTAGCTCTCTTCTTCAGGTCTGATTCAGTTCCATAACTAGGGTCATCAAGTTCATCATCTTCAACCATTGGATGAAGAAGGGATGTTATTCTTCTTCCATATAACAGATGTGCTGGAGTTAATGGTTCTGGGTCTCTCTCATCTGGCGATACATATGTCAGTGGACGATCATTAAGTATTGCTTCTACTTCCACTATTAGAGTTTGCAGTGAGGATAAGGTGGCAAAGGTTCGTCCAAGTACCTTCTTAAGAGCTGTTTTAGTCAAACCAATCAGTCTTTCCCAAAACCCACCGTACCAGGGGGCACGTTTGGGTATGAATCTCCACATGACACCCTTTCTGTGTGGGTTTTCAGTGAGCAGTGACGAATTAAACAGTTGTTGTAACTCCTCAGCTGCAGACATGTAGGTAGAAGCATTGTCTGAAATTAGGTGCCTAGGCAAAGATTTGTGGCTGCTGAATCTTCTAAAGGCTTGTAGGAAGGTTTCCACAGTTAGATCCATAACTATCTCTAAGTGTACAGCTCTGCTTACTGCACATGTAAACAAACAAACATAGATCTTACTCTCACCTCCTTGATTTCGTGCATAGGGTGCTCCAGTGAAGTCGACTCCTGTAAATTCAAATGGTTGAGCGTTCTGCATTCTCTCCTTAACAAGCGGAGGCGGATCTGGTACTTGGTATGGCTTGCCATTAACCTTCTTACAAACGACACATTGTTGGAGTAATCTTCTTGTAACCTGCCTGGCAGATGGTATCCAATAACGCTGTCTTAAAGCTGTTAGCGTGAAGTTAACTCTTCCATGAAGCTGTTTCTCATGAGTTGTGTAGATGATGAGTCTTGTTAGGGAATGTTTACTGGGTAAGAGGTAAGGGAACTTTGCCAGTTCAGTGGTCGGGGCATTGTGTATCCTCCCACCACAGCAAAGTAAGCCAGATTTATCAAGGAATAAACGTAGCTGGCGTACTAATGGAAGCCGATTTGGCGAGTTAGATTTAGACTGAGTCTGAAGGTTAGTGATTTCTTTATCAAAGACTTCTTGTTGGCATTCTCTTATCCACATCAGGTGTGCTTGTGTTAATTCTGCAGGGGTTATTGGTCCAGTAAACTTGATGTTAGGATTCCTGCAGTTGCGAGTAAATCTGAGAACGAAAGCAGTGACTGAGAATGGCTTTGTAAGGTTGCTGTACTTGTCAATATTGACTAGTTGACATAACACTGCTTGAAGTTTCTTAGTTTACTAGAGTGGTATATCCCCAGTATATGGAACAGTTAATTGTTTGGAATTTTAGTAGCTTTTCAGTAAACCTGCATTCACTGATGTTTACTGAGAGTTTAAAACTTAGTAAAACAATTATGTTCCATATACTTAAAGTTACTGACATTTTACTATCAGTATAACTGGGCACAACTACAGTAAAGCAGCTTAACAAATTAGTAAACTAAGAACCTTCAAGCAGTGTAATCCGTTGGTTTGAATGGTGGTGGACTCTGAAACTGAAGTGTCTGCTTCAACAGCTAGTGTTGCAGCTTGTATATCTGTGGCTGGCCAGATTGGCCATTGTTGAGGTGAAGCTAACCATCGAGGACCAGATTTCCACAGGTTGGATGAGATAAGCTGCTGTGAACTAATTCCTCTTGTAAGCAGGTCAGCTGGATTCTCTGTAGTTGGACAAAAATGCCATGAAGTAGCAGGAAAGAGTGTGGTAATTTCTTCAACACGATTTGACACAAATGATTGAAGTTTCTTAGTGCTGGTAATCCAGTGTAAAACAATTTGGCTGTCTGACCACAGATGAAGCTTGACTTGAAACTGAAGGGATTTCAGAATGAAATTTGCAAGTCTGGAAGCTAGTAGAGCCGCTGACAGTTCTAACCTGGGTAATGTTAAATGTTTGAGTGGTACTACTCTGGTCTTTGACATTATGAAAGAGACTTGATTGTCTTGGAGTGAGTAGGCAACTGCTTCATATGCCTTTGTACTAGCATCAGCAAAGATATGGATGGTCACTGGGGTTGATTGATCAAGTCCAGAACAGTGTCTGGAGATTGAAAATTTAGCAATAGCATCTTGCACATTCTTAGCTATGGCTATCCACTTGGTTCTCAGGTCATCATTAAGCGGTTCATCCCAGTGTATTTGCTGCCCCCATAGTTCTTGAATGAAGATCTTTGCTTGAATAATGACTGGAGATATGAATCCAAGTGGGTCAAATATACGGGAAGAATCTTGTAAGACATCTCTTTCGGTTTTGAAGGGTAAATGTTCCTTGAAGCAAGAAAGAGAGTATCTGAATGAATGTTCCACTGTAGTCCAAGAATCTTGACAATGTGACCTGATTCTGCAACTCCATCTTGTTTCGCTGTAGTCTGAAGCTGAGTGCTATTGGAAGCCCAGGAACGAAGGTTAAACTTAGCCTTAGCCATGATTGTTCTTGCACTATTGTAATACTGGATTGCTGCTTCCTCAGGATGGCACCCTGAGATAACATTGTCCACATAGAGGTTGGCCTGGATATCTTCTGATACTGGTGACAGATTGCTGGCTAGGTGGTGGTTTAGGGCTGCATACAGCATGAATGGTGAACTTACTGAGCCGAATAGTACCACCTTAAATCGGTAGGCTTGAAGTTTGCTATGTGGATCCTTGTGATCTGATAACCATAGGAAGCGAGTAAAATCTCTTTCACTTTCATTCAGGGTAACATGTAAAAAAGCCTTTTCTATGTCAGTAGAGAAGCCATATTTGTGGACATGGAAACGGATTAAAATGCTACACATATCATTAAGGAATGGTGGTCCAGCCATCAGACAATCATTCAGACTAGGATGAGATGGGGACAAACAGCAGCAGCAGTCATAAACAATTCTGATTGGGGTAATGGAAGATTGCTTCTTAATTGGATGATGTGGGATGTAGTGTGCTTTCTTGGAAGCAGTAGTGACCTTCTCAATAAACCCACGCTCTAGCTGCTCTGAAATAATCTGCCCATATGTTTGTAATAGGCTGGGGTCTGCTGCTAATCTTCGCACTAGTCCTCTGGTTCTCTTCTCGCATACACTGTAGTTTGATGGTAATTGAGGGTGTTCTGGTTTCCATGGAAATTTTACAGAGTATGAGCCATCTGGTTGGGGGGTGACACAAGAATCAATGTATGACTTCAGAAATTGTTGATCTGTTGTCTTCTGTAGTGGAGTTGTTACACCTGCAGATTCTACTTGCCAGAACTTCTCTAAATGGCAGGTTGTATCAGTAGAGGTAGCACTAACATGAAATATATGTACAAGAGTGGTACTCACATGTGTTGCTGAAGGAAGTGGTCCTGATAAAAGATAACCCAATTTGGATTGTACTGCAGTTGGGCCATTTCCACGAATTACACGATCTTCCACAAAGTGCCAATAATGGTCAGCTCCGATCAAAACTGATATCTCGAAGTTCTCGTTCTCAGTGATTGGGTGAGCAAGGTGAAGCCCTTTAAGGTGGGTAAACTGTTTGAGTGGCATACGCATTGGGTTTGGCAGTGGAAGTGCACTTTTTGGTATTTTGTGTCCTGTGATAGTTTGCACTGATACAGTGGCCTTGTCTAATGTTCTATAGGAAGGTTTTTCTGCCCCAAATGATGTCAATGATATGCTTTCTCTAGCGTGTGATTGCAAGCCAAGTTTCTGTGCTATATCCTGTAAAATAAAGGACCTTTGGGAGCCTTCATCAAATAGGATGTTACTCTCAATGGTGGTATTCTCAAAGGTAATTGGAGCGATAGCAGTTTTTAACAAACATGATTTGGCTGGTTGTACAGGGTTGCTTGATGTCATAAGAGAAGCTGTTGTGTCAGTTGAAGCTTTCTTATTCTCATCCTTGGGTGCTTCAGTGTTGTGTGACCCTCTAGCTGGGTAGGTGTTTGTTGTACAAAGACTAGTGTGATGTTTTCGGGAACATTTGCGACAGCGGTACGTAGAGGTGCATTGGGAGACTTTGTGATGTGCCAAGCAATTGAAACACAAATGATTTTCCTTAACAAAGGACACACGCTCTTCAGGTTTAGTAATTGTGCTACAGGTATTAGGTGAATGTGCTCCCTTGCAGTATGCACATGTAGGTAGCTTTCTCTCAGACTGGCTTGTATAGCGATGTGGTTGTTTGTGAGTTGCTGTGTGAAAGGAAGATGTAGAAGCCATTGTGTCAGGTAATACAGAAAACCCTGAAGTGCCTCCTCCATGGTAAATGCTTGTTTCAAATACCTGAAGCTCCTTTAAAATTTTGTTCATAGTATTTCAATCGTCCACTCAGAGTTAGTATACTCTCTAGCTAGGTTCTTCTTAAGCTCATTTGGTAGTTTGGTCAAGACTATTGGGGTCAGTAAGGAGCCATGTGATTCAGGCTCTTTGCCCAATGAAGATAGTGCCCTCATGTGTTTCTCAATAGTGTCATAAAAGGATTGCAGACTTGAATAGGTGTTGTTGGGCTTAGGGAGGTTTAGTAAGGCCTGCATGTGAGCATTCACCAGTTTGTATGACTGTGCAAACCTCTGTTTTAGCAGGGAGACTGAGTGTTCATAATTAGAACTGAGTGTTCATGGTAGAACCCTTCACAAAGTAGCAATCTGATCGAGAATGCATTTCAATGATCTGATTAACTATAGACACAGGCTGTAATACACTGGCTTGTATGTATGTGTGACTAGTTTACCTGTCTTAACCTTATGTTCACTATCCAGTGGTCCAATGACTACCAGACTGAGCTTGATAACTACATTCACATCGGGTGGTTCATTTAGTCCACAGTGAGTTTCAATCTTCTTGCAAAACTGCGTGAAGTAAATTGTCAATATATACGTAGCTACTGTATCTTAGTAATAAACTTAATATGGGCTACACAGATCAAACACAAAAATATACTTTATGCCATAGTGGTGAGGTGAAGCATACTTGTTAGACCACCAACTATATGTTACAAAACCTTCAAGCTAATGAAAGGGACAATGTGATGTTATTGTTTACATGGTGAAGCTGTTTAAGTTTCTATTACACCCGTATATCTTGCTGTGCTGTTTATGATGCAAAATTAACATTCAAACCTGTATATGTATTTGTCCTATATGCATATGTATGGGACAGCCCATACAAGTATACTTGCCAGTACATGTAATAGACTGCCCTATACATGATATTGGGTGCATGGTGAACCACATGCATATATCACTGCTCATGTGTCTACCCATATCCAACAATTAAGCGACTTTTAATAATTTTTTTTTTATTGGCAAGATACACTGGAAGAAGGTTTTCAAGGCTCTGTTATGGAGCGTCAGATAACTTTTAAACCTTTTCCAGGTTCTAGCAGGAATGGCCAGCATGACATCTACTTTCACGTGAAATGTAACAGCTTAATACGGCTTTCTTCATGGTACAAAGTAGGGGGTTTAACATTACACATAGAACCATTGGCAATGAAAATATTGGCTCACCCGAGCTCACCCCAACAATCCAGGCCCGAACTTTTTAACGAATCCAGGTTATACCAGGCTAGATCTATCCTTTCTTGAATACTTCAGCTAGCTATACCGTTCGTGACGAACGTTTTACACGTACAAATAATTTTATAAAAATCACCATCTCAATCCAATAGTCGCATACCCCGGCTGAGCACTGATTATTAGTGACGCGCGCGCTATATTGCGTGGGCGAGTTGCAATGGAGAACTATTCCGTTCTTCAGTGAATGTTTAATTCATCAACTTTTCAATGGTCAATAGTCCTTGTACATCATGCTAATAACTTTTTGATCACGTGATACATCTTTGTATTTTGTACATGTAATCAAATAAATATTTTTAAAAATGGTCATTATAAAAATTTCAAGTTAGTTGTTTGCATGCGCAGTTCTCCAACATATAAACCTGTGGAAAAAACAGTCACATTTAAATTGGTGAATTAAAAAAAAAAATCTTTATCACGCACACACTACACACACACACACACTACACACACACACACACACACACACACACACACACACACACACACACACACTACACACTTCACTACATATTCACGTAAAAATAAAACACTACAAGGTATGGTAATGGTTGTTTACATTGGTTAATTTTGTGGTGCGCCACATATAGCAACAAGGGAAATGTGTATCTGTGATCAAGAATTTAATTTAGATTGTAATATCATAATTAGATGGTCACACTATCTTTGTCAACTAGAGATGAACTGGCTTTTGGTAAAAAGCGAGGGGTAGCCAATGCCTTGGGACTCTTGTATGCTATGTGAGAAATCCAATCAGAAATACACAAACATATTAGAAACCAAATCCTAAATCCAAAATCATGTAAAAATAATGGAGAAAGTGAGTTTAACAAAGTAGACAATGATCGATCATGAATAACTAGAACAAGATGTAGATCAACAACTGTACAGGTAGTTACTAGTTAGCAATATCACTAAATGCTTTTAAAAATACATAAAGATTGGGAGTCTCGTACACGCCATTTGGGTACTTTGCGTGGGCGTTGGCAACCCCTCTGGTACACCATTTCTGTGTTTTGCGTGGGTGTTGGCTACCCCTCAGGAAAAATAAAATAATGAAAGACTAAACAGAAGCTGATCTGTACAGAAGATGAGCCCTGCACAGCTACGTGGGCTTCTTTTTACAAAGCATACACTCACCTTATTTGCACATTGCCCAATCGTCATCATGAACGCTTCCACCTCCCACCGTGCACTAAAGTAATAGAAACAAACATCATTAAATAATTAGTCTCGTGCCCAGACCCCACCCACTGCGTTGAATCAACGCAGTGGGTGGGGTCTGGGCACGAGACTATTAAATAGTATAAGCATTAATATTATTATAGCATAGCTAACACAGCAGCACAATATTACAGCATGATAAACAAACCAAAGTATTTATACAGAAAACTATGTCATAGACATTTAATCGTCTTTGAGCAAGGCCATTTTAACGAAGGCGCAAATTGGGCGTGGGCGTGGGCGGGCAATTCATTACATTCTTTTCGCCCTTTATAACTATCACTGGCAAACTAATGCATATACAATATCAAAGAACGTATATATTTAAACAGTTGTATGATACTTATAGACTGTTTTTTCACTGTCAACCTCGAGGGGTCCGTCACTGGCAAGAATATCGTCGAACATCAGAACTGAAATATGGAATATGGAATATATTCAAATCATATTTCCGTATATGTACGTGTATTTTCGTATATTGTTCTTATCACGTGATATAAGATTACGTCATTTAATTATCTGCGGCGGGCGTCAATTATATCAAACTTCTTGTTCTCCTCACATATTCTCAAGGTTATTCCACTGCTTGATGGTTTGCGGAAAGTAGCTGTAGCTCTGTTGGTAAGCAGTTGTTTTGGCTGGAGGGGTTATACTTACATTCGTCTTGGCCAGCTCAGTTACTGATTGAGTCTATATAAAATGGCCCGCTCCTCGCTGGCTCCATTGCAACATGCCGGCTAACCATCATTGCTCGTACTGCGTAATCCTCGGCGTAATCCTCGGCGTAATCGTCCCAACTGTGTGAAAAGTACTTCATTTGATATGAACCAGTAGCCTAGATAAATAATACATGGAAGGAATGTAGAGGAATATTCAGGAATATTGAGGAATCCAATTGAAATATGGAATATGCAAGAATATCGCGAATATTTGAAATATAATCTGAAATATGCAGGAATATGGAATATCATGGAATACAATGCCCATATTCCAAATATCGTCGATGATTTCGCTAGTGACGGACCCCTCGGTCAACCTCTTCTTGTGCGTGACCCAAAACACCCTGACAAGCAGGCATTTTAATCATTGATAATATTTTGCACAATATGATTAGACAACCCCACCTGGGAGAATATACCTAGTCTAGTTACCTGCTTATTTGCTTACAGTGATAGATTTTTGGCAACAACTAGCCCCTTTTATAGCTAGCTCCTGCTAATGGAGCATATTATGAAGTGACACAGGAAGGTGAAAAATGAAACGTACACATGCTTTTACTGTTTATATTTAACTTTGCTAGTTAAATGCCACAGTCATGGTATGCTGTAGTGTACAAATCATTCAGGTCAGTGGAGTCATATGGATTTTCTGGTGGCCATGCCAACTTTAAATTACTAATGTAGCTATCTCACACAGTACAATAGTACTGTATACTAGGGATCATGAAGGATTGAACTTTATGCATACTGGTCAAATTTATCACCCTAAAACCAGCCACAATTTTTCTTCATAACAGCTTGACAGTATTGGTTAGGCATAACCAAGTCTGAAAATGTCTTCAGATTGACTCCAAACCCTTTCAACAAGTTTCTATAAAATTAGATTTTATTTAGCAGGGTACATAACATGCCAATGTATATATACATAGGGATTTTTTCAATTAAGACCAAATATGGTGTGAAACAAGGGAACAGCTAAAAAGTAGTGAAACAAGATAGGTTTCCTATAATTAATATATATATAGTAATTATTTTGTTCATTGTCAAAGTAGGGATTGTCCCACCAAGCTATGCTGTTAATGTACAAAGAGTTATCAGGCAATCCGGACCTGCAATGGGCTCCAATTACTTATTTCTGTGCATAGCTTTCAACTACAACAACTCTGGATACGATTTAGCTAAGTAACAAGTTTCATCCGTTCCTTTGTGTGGAGCACGAAATTTTAAAAATAAATCTTGCATCTTGTGAGATACTGAAAATGATATTTCTGTGAAGACAACAATCGTGCCTCCGGTTTCATGGTGGATCAAGCAATGGGATACTACAATGAACATCCCACAATGGTAGGGGGATTGATTTGTAGAAGTTGATTTTTCGGATTGCGGACCCTAACTGTAGGAAGGGCGAGCGAAACCCGGATAATTCATCAAATTTTATTCCGCCAAAGATCATCAGGAAAGCAATTCGTCAAATTTTCCCTCCGTCAAAACTTCCCTCTATACGATATTATATAAACCTTTGCCATGCTACAGTTAGCTCACCCAATTTAAGTGAACTCCCTACCAATTATTGACTTGTCTCAGTCATCCATCAATCATTAGAACTGATTAAAGGGAAATTGAAGACATTTTATGGAGTTATTATTTAGCCAAATTTTGACAATACCACATGTATACATGTCGATTTCATCACCTGTGTCCTTGTTCTTGATGCTCCAAGACTCCTGCACCAACCAATTATAACTATTATAGACAAACATACTGTAAGTTAGTTGATTATACAGGATACCAGGACATGTCCCTGGTAGACCTAAAAACTGTACATCCCCACCATGTTTTCTGTATGTGTAGCTGTACCTCATTCTGTAAAAGTAAACTTTTTGTTAACACTAGCTATATGTAACTTGACACTCACTACACTATTTTTAACTCTTCTATAGTTAAATTAAAATACGTACATTTTTACATTATTTTGTTGAGTACCAAGTGACATTTTCTGGTTGGAAAATTGTAGCTAGTAAGTTAGTCTTCTAAGTGCCAAAGAAACCACACTTAGCTGACTGGGATTTGAAACTCCTTCCACATTCAGCTTGTACTATAGAACAACATGACCTCTCAGGCCTGCGTCAAATATGCCAACATAACAAAAGTATAATACTAATAGGGTGATGGAATGCTTATTGAGTAGATATTTCAAATTGTATTTAGCCTAAAAAATAGATAGATACTCCCTAATAGAGCAGTCAGTTGTGCAATACATAGCTCCTTAGATTGATACTCTCTAATAGACAAATTTCATAATAATGAAAAATTCAACCGTTGCCCCTAGCAACCTAAATTTTACATTGTTTGTAGTTGTCAATGTCTTAAGTCACTCCTCCAAGTTTTAAAAGGATAGCATAAATAAGTCATGAGATATGACATTTTGAAGTTGCAATTTTCACATACATTGTCAATGAGAGGGGCAACAGTTGCCCCTTCTCAGTAATCACACAAATCATGGGATCCAAAGAATGTCATATCCCAGTTATGACCTATATACACTATCCATTTAAAACTTGGAGAGATTATTGTTGACATTCACACCTACAAATTATGTAATATTGAGATATATGTACTTTTGAATTTTAGTTTTTGCATATGTTGAAATACCTCATTTTTGTGATTGCCCAGAAGGGTAAACTGTAGCCCTCTCACATAGATATGTATGGGAAAACCACGAATTTCAAAATGTCTTATCTTATGACATATATATGCTATCCTTTCAAAATTTGGAGAAGTTACTTTAGGCATCATCACCTAATAATACTGGGAAATTCAGGTTACTAGGGGCAATGGTTATTTCTATAAAGCCTTATTATGGAATTTGTCTATTGAACAGTCACTTTGTAGTGAAATACTCTAATAGAGCATTCGCTGATCCTACATGTTACATGACTACTAACATGCATCTTTGTGTCAACATGCACGTCATAACATATACTGATACCAAAAACTGGCATGCATGCATGGTGCAAGTCATTGCTATGGTTACTGCTGTATCAATGGCTACCACCCTGCTATGTGAAGCATTAGTGACTACTTGGGATCACCTACAGTATGAAGAACAGTCATACACACACAACGGCTTTGACTTACTAAATTATTCCTCACTATAAAGTTTTCATTGTGGGATTCTACATGCACCACACCAACATGCATGTAATATGCATGACAATGGAAGATGTATATTGCATGGATAGTACATGCATGTCCTCCTCACTGTAACATACATGTTGTATGATACATGCACCTCACATACATGAAGCAATCGTGTTACAGTAAACATGCGAAATGTTCCAAGAGAAAGATTGGTAACCTGGGAGCAAAAATGCAAGTGTAATAGGAAGACTGAAGAGCATAATAGGTGAACATTTTGGGAAATTCCTGAAAGCATTTTGGGCAAAATTTTTAGCATAACGACTCAGGCTGTCCACACTGTCCAATAGTTGGTAATATGCATGATACTCTTTCATTGAATAATATGCTCTCAAAGTAAAATAATTTGTAGGCTTTTTAGTCTGCATGTGGTGGTACACACACCCACACGAACACAGACAGACAGACACACGCACACATGCTACACATACACACAGAGACACACGCACACACACAGACACATACACACACACATACATACACAATCACTATGCGAATAATAAAGTTAATGATCTAAACTGCTAGCTGGCTTGTGTATAAATCCAATGGCATACAAAATAACCTGTGTACAATGCAATCATGCCCTTCACAAAGTTTGAATTAATTTATTTTATTTACTTATCCATCTATCTATTTATTTATCTATTTACTCTGATGTCAATAAAGAGGACTGGCTTTGTGATCTGTTAATGTGTACACAGCTAGTTTATTAGTAGAAAAAAGTTTAGCTTAAAGTTTAGCCAATGTGAGCATAAATGAATAAATAGTACAATGTTTACAAATTTTATGCTTGCTAATTTTATGACTAGATTTATGTAGTTGTACTTAATTAAGTTGGTAGATTTTTGAAAGAAATGTATATCTTGACATTGAAAATGCCAGTTGGGTTGTAATGGTCAAACATGAAATGTGCAAGTGAACAAAAAGCAGTGGTGGATTTAGGTGGGACAGGAACCCTAAGCCTTTTTTTTATTTAACTGCTAAAAGGTTTGCTTTGTCCATGGTATCACTCTGATGTTTGAGGGTACCTACTCTATCAGGATATTGTCTTTTATATATTTTTAGCGAAGGACCACAAATGTAGCTATTGGGCTTGATGCAAAGCAAGGGTCGGAGTGTTTCTAACATCGTAATCAACTTTTTTAGACCTGAGCCAAATGCTATAGGTTGTTTATCAAGTGCATGCCATGGTGACTTTGTCAGCTTTGAGATATTTGATACTGTACTATAGCTACCTTCTATGCTTTACAGTGGCAGATCTGGGACAGTGGGATATTTAAAAAGGTTTCTGAAAGTAAAAAAAAAGAATGTTTTAATAGTAAGGCATGTGAGACTGTACCTCTGAGTTTTTAAAGTTCTCCCAGGATTGGATTGTGGACTACCTTTAATTAGAAATCACAATGATTTGAATTGTGAATAAACAAAGGAAAGTGGTGTGACTAAAGTGTATAGCTTTGATTGTCCTATTGTTATTTATTTTTTATGAGTTTACAGCACAAGTGCTGAAGGTCTGTAGGACCAGGTTTAAGGATGTTATATTGAGCATGTCTGAAAAGGAGAAAAATACATAAGCTGGCTCAATCCTGCAGCTATCCAATTTACTACAGTAGTTATGTGATTGCTCTGTTAAAGTACCTCAATTGGAATGGAGAATGAAAGTAGTTAGCTAAGTGTTGCTGAGGGTTTGAGTGTTAGTTAAATGCATTTGCATGCATACTACTAAATATAGTATAGTAGTAGTATTTGCATGGTTTTTGCTATAACAGCTGCAGCAATATGCTAAAGCAGTATATACGTAGCTATAGCTAGACTACTGTAATTCTTTTAAAACTATTCAGTGGAATTTTCCCTGCCTGCCTGACTACCTGACTAATTCCTTCAGACAAGCATAACTTAAAGGTCACAGGCTTGTTTTTTTGCACTGTTCAACAATATTTCAGCCTTTTGGCATACTTTAGGCTTCATGGATGTACCTGTGTCCTCTTTTGTCTCCCTGTTATCTTTCCAGACAGTGCCAGGAGTTGATTCGTGGTAGCACCTCGTGATGGCTTACCTAAATTTGTATCTAATGAGAGGTTTAGGAACTTTCTGTTGTAACTGCAGAGGTCCCACTCATAGTGTTCTTCATTTGTAATGCTATGGGCTGAACATAGATGAAAACAAAGAATAATGACCATCTGTTTTTATTAATGAAGATGACACTTGCGTACATTCCTACACTGACCACTGATCCAACTCCTAACATGTCACCAATTCACATGGATGGTGTAAATCATATGCTATCCAACATCCAACAGTATAATGCATCCAGACCTGACAATCTTCCTGCCAGATTTCTTACAGAAATGGCACAAAATATCACCAGTAATACATGGCAATGATCTCAGTTTCAGGCAACTTTACATCAAGGCACACTGCTAAATATATGGAAAACTGTTAAAGCGGTCCCTATTATACAAGAAGGGTAAAAAATCATATCCAAGCAACTACAAACCCGTGTCCCTTACATGTATTTGTTGTAAAATAATTATCAGAGTATACAGTATAATCATGCATATCAAATCATTTAAACATTTTATGTGCATGGTTTCCACCATAAAAAGAGCTGTGAAATGCCATTAATTACTACAACGTATAAATGACTTTGCTAAATATCTCACCTAGAGAGGCCACTGTGATGTACTCTTGCTTGACTTTAGTTAGGCTTTCGATAAGGTCCCACACTCCTGGCTCTACTTCAAGCTTCAACACTATGGTACTATCTTAATGTGGATCAAGTCCAACTTGCAGATCCTAGTATGTAATGCTAGAAGGAAAAACAGTGTTTCAATGAAGGTGTCCCCCAAGATACTGTACTTGCACCTTTATTATACATTAACAATTTCCCTGCTTGTGTCAACAATAAGGTAAAATTGTACGTAGATGATGTTTTACACAATATTTTTACATATCTTCTGAATCTGACTGTATAGCTAGCTATAGCCCTACAAGAGGACCTAGGTAAACTTACTGAATGGGATCATACATGACTAATGGAATTTAACCTGAAGAAATATGAACACCTAAGAATTACTAACAAACAAACTACTATCATTCATAGGGGAGAATTCTATTATTCGAGGTGCCATACAAAGTATCCACCATTGACCAGAAACTATAATTTGGAATGAACACATACAAAGAATCACCAACAAGGCAAACCAAGTTAATGATCATAATCTATACCAATGTACTGTTATTGTCAGTTAAGAATAACTGTTACAAGTTGATGGTCCGACCATGCTTCTTCTGTATGGGCACCACACGCTCTCACTATAACATAAAAACCAACTAGAATCCGCTATCCAAAGAAGAACAACTGGGTTTCATTTTAATGCTATTTCTTAATACACTGAGTAGCATTAGCTACAAAAATGATGTCATCTTAAGTTTAGCTACCTAGTCTTGCATAAACAAAAGCAAACATGTTTAAGATAATGAATGGTGTACGGCCTACAAATGATTTTTGCTTAATCACCACCACTGCCTATCGAGAGAAGGATACTATACCACTCAGCTACAAACTATGATTGACTCTTACAAATCAATTTCCTCAGTTTAGTCCCCTCAGTAGTTGTTAGATTTTGGAACACACACTCTCTCCCCAATCCTAAATGAGAGAGAGAGAACCATCATTAATAGCAAAAAGATGCTGTAGCTACAAAACACTGAAGTAAAAACAAAACAAAAGGCATATGAGTTCTTGGGCAGCATGCATAGCTATGTCACCACGAAGTGACTGTGTATGCTGGACCCTTGTAGAGAGCCACACTGTGGGAACGGAAACCTTGTAGCTACTAACCTGCCTGTGCACTATGATCATTTTCATTTTTCAGTGAACTTGCTAAAAAGTATAAAAAGAAACAATCATGTACAACAAACAAAAGTAGCTATAGCTAGTCCTCGGGCAACATGTGGCATGGCAAGGAAAAAATATAATAATAAAATCTAGCTAGCTGCTAGCTAGCTACTACAGGAAGTGGATACCGGAAACTATGCTAACTATCTGCCAGTCTGGCCTATAGAAGAGTTTTTGTTCAGCTCAAAGCTCCCGTGTTATTTCGCCTGTTTTCCAGATATCTTGGTAACCTCCACTGTGGATTTCAAAGCTGGTTATACCAAAATCTTGGTAATTAGCTTGCCACACCTCTTTATTAATGCGCATTATCTAGAACATGCGCACCAGTGATGGTGAGAGACTGTCTCGAAGACTACGTACTAAGTTTCCATCAAAGTTTAAATTTTGAGCACCGCCAACTACCAGGTATGGACAAGTGTAACAGTAAAATTACTGTGTCAATTGATTTTTTTTTATTTTGAAATCGTGCCTTTTATTTATTTATTTATTTGTTTTTTTTGAATCGACCTCGGAACGATCGACCCCGGAACGATCGACCCTCGATCCGTCAGAAATTCCAGGGTGCAGTCTGAAGTGAACAGACTGCCTAACTATGTACACATTTATTGTTTCATGTCATCGTATGCGCCGCAGAGTCCTCATTGTTAGGCCACTCCAAATAAATTCTCTGTTTCCCGTCCTGGACTCAAGCATGTTTGCATGCGGGCGGGAAGTCCATTTCCATTTTTTCATTATAAGATTAGCAGTTTTTCAAGCCATTATTTACCTGGCACAACCATAAAAAGCTGCATAAAAGCATGCTTAAGCTTGTTCCTTCCTTTTTAAATTGCAAAAATAGCATGTGATAGCACTGTTGACATGTGAGCTGACACTGTTTCAAGATGGCTTTTACTGAGCCTGTCAGTATGCAAGAATAACCAGAAAATAATGGCGGAATAATGGAATATTTAGAGCTGACAGTAACTATGTAGATGCGGGCGTTGGACGGGAAACCATATCAAAACTCATGTCAAATTAACCCATACATTACAATTTTCCGTAAAATATTATGCGCAAAATCAATGTACAGTAGCCTATGGAGGTAAGTTAGTTTTAAGTTACATTATTCATCATAACTCTGGTTCTGAAGGCGGTATCAAAATTGTTTGGCCGCCATTACACACGCATAACACTCCTCTATCCGATGGTAACAAAATTTATTCAAAGCTAAAGTGTTTACAGTGTGCAAATTTACAACAAACAATGGCAAGTAGCAACTTATGCAATACAAAATCCATTGGAGAACAAATCACAAATTTCACGTTCTAATTAAATAGCGGAATCATGCTGTCACCATGGCGATTACGAATTTTGTTCAGCCGGAATCAGATAGAGCAATTCATAAGGAGTTGAATGATATCAAGTTTTATGGTATTTGATCGTGTCTAGTGCTTGCAATTAAATGTAAAATGTATGGAGTTTGTATTGGAGAAATTGAAAAAGTGATCCATCCATCCTGAGACCTTTGAAAAAATCAGTGTTTAATCAGTCCATTTCATGATCTAGGGCAGAAAACAAACAAAGGACACTGGTAATGTACAATATTGCTGATAAAATGATTACTGGCTGTAAATTTGATTTTACCTTTTTTGCCATTTTGACTTTACAAATCCCAATAGCATGTTTTGATATGTAGAGAATTTATTTGGAGTGGCCTTAACAGGGAGAATCATGCATGCCCAGCAACAGAGCTATGAAGCTGGTTGAAGGGTGAATGTCGTTACAAATTGTGTGTACTGCATATTAACTAACTTGTTTCCTATCATGTATAAACAGCATGTTACATCTTTTGCCTACTTATTCCAGAAAACAGGCTTCAATTACTTTTCTTCAGTTGTAACTACATGTATATTAATATGTACGTAGTCTAGGCCAATGTAAACTCACAGTTTTAGTGCCTTCGGTCAAGACCAAATGGATGGACCACTGCTTCATCCTTCACTAACCTGTAATGGCCTACCAATTTTGATATACGTAATGGGTACTTCAGCGCTTTAGCTTTCCAAAAGCATATTTCTAGTTAATTTCTAAGTTATGACGAGTTCCTTGAAACATAAATATCACATGCTGTACTCAATTGAGTATTTGTTGAAGATTGTTGCTACCAGCTAATATTTACAGTGAGCATGAGACTAGATCAATGTGAGAGAGACCCACGTGCAATGTGTGACACTTGATGTGTCTGTTTCCATCAATAGAGCAGCAGCTTGTAAGACTAAGCGTTTTATGCTGATTAGTGCAAGGGTTTGAAAGTTAGCCTCAACATACACAGCGAAGCTTTGGATCACGATTTCTGATACTTTGGTACTCCTTAGCTAGGCTCCAAAATTTGAAAATTTCACCTTCAAGAATCAATTAATAAGCCACCTAATAATGTTAGAAAATGCCAGATTGGCGCTATCATCTGTCCACTAACAAGTGGATTTATTTGTAAACTTACAAGTTTATGGTGATATGTTTTCAAGCTATGATACTTGCACTCAACAAGTGCACTCCACACTGTAAAAACAATAGCTGTATTGTCTTGAATTTACCTCTGCAATTGCGAAATTGAAATTTGGGGATGGAGGAATTGTCTATACTCCAGAATCATCTACCACATTAATTGTTGTTGAATTCAGGAATTGAGGAAGTAGATTATCCAAACTAATTTGGGGAAGAGAGTGTTACGCAGAGCTTTGTTCGATAATAGAGCAAACAAAATACTCTAATTAAACAGTCACTTTGATAATCAAGGTTTAGATAATTGACTCTCCACTGTAAAGAAGCTTATAGCCTATTGTTTGATCAACTCTAAAAAATCTTGCTGGATTGATGCTTGATTGTCTATTTCCATTCATGGCCACTCTGAGGATAAGGTAGGAAATGTGCTATCATCAGAAACTATTTTCTTTGATAGTGCTGCAGATACTAGTTTTCATATTCAGTACCTGCGTTTTATAATGGTTTTTGTAAAGTATGTGAAAAGAAGAATCTAAGCCCCCTGAGCCCCTAAACAAAGAAAAAAAATTAAGCTGAATTTTGAAGGCTTATATTTCACGATTACTTTAAGCAATCTTGGTATGTGGGGTCCTGAAGGTGGAGGATGTTTGCAATATATAAATGATTCTAATTCGAGAAGGGATCACGGAGCTACGTCTGAGTGAAAACCGCATTTTGTTTCTTCCTGTAAAGATACTCACAGTGTTGCACGCCGGCTTTCTTGGCCACACAACACACTACCGGGTGTCTTGATTAGTACATTATTGTAATGAAGTAGTTATTTTGTACAACCCCTGAAAGCAGCTCTTTTGTGTGGCTACAGGCATGAGAATGACTTTAATTATTGAATGCCCCACACACACATTTTTCGAGCATGGTTTCTGAGTTTTTGGTTGGATGCACTGTGGACAGATATGCCTTTGGTCTACTTTGTAATGGGCATCCTTTGGTGGAGATTTGGTGATGATTCACTCCTCTCAGATTTGTCCCCCAAATAAAGCAATGGACTGGCCTGAAACTTACTATAGGCTCTAATTATGGTGCCAGCCTTCTCCACATGTCTTTGTTTCATTGTGTGGTAGCCATACTGGCAAATCGAGGATTTAAAACTTTTCAAACACAAATTCCTCCTACAGTTTTCACTTGAATTGCCTCAAATTCTCTAGGTACACTTGCCAGCCAAAGCAATGTGTCATAACTAAGGTGGTTTTTGTTGCTAAATGTACATGCTTGCTTACATAGGATTTTCACTTCAAATTGCCATTAAACATTCACAGAATAATACGGCATTCTGCTATCCATGCATTGCTAATAGGAAATCTCATGATGTCGGTATGTCTATCTAAAAGTTGTGATAAAACAGATCACTGACTTTCATTATTTAACCAATATCAGGTTAGAGAATTACTTGGTGTGTACAATATCATTCAGCAGTTGCACACTGCAGTATAAATGGAGAGTCCAGGAATACTGTACCTGTAATGAATTGTTCAGTAATTGCCGATCCACACCTCCCACTGCATTACCAATCAAGCAAGATTGTGTCTGCGAGCAAAATGCTTTCTGCAACCACAGCACATTCTGTGCGCTTTTAAGATTTGTTCAAGTATTTTAATAGAATGCACACTATCTACAATGGTGATTCGTACACAGATTAACTGGCTGAGAGGTACAAATAGCATGACTCACCTTTTTCATAAAATAGATCAAGCAGTTGTACTAGAAGAAATGAAACTCCATAAGTACTCCAATAGAACAGAAAGCACATCTACTCTAATAGAACACACAGCTGTGAATCTAATTGAACAACCATGTTCTCTAATAGATTTTTGTTTTTGAGATATGCTTCCACTAATCTGATAGTGTATTCAGTGTTGGAAAATTACTTTTAAAAAGTAATATATTACTTATTACTCATTACTACAACAACATAACGTGTTACACAGTTACATATTACTCATGTGAGCTTGGCTAGGGCCTGCATGTCATTTTTTTCACAGCTTGGCTGTTTTTGTGTGGTAGCTATATACACCTACAGAAGTATATAACATGTATGTACGGTGACTTGTATTTCATACTGCTTTCTCCTTATCTTCTTAGGTAAACTGGTGACCACCAGCTAAGATCAGCGGTATAGCCTGGATCGTATTACAAGTTACCCAAAAGATTAATGCTACCAGCTACAACTTTTGCACATTAGCTACTTACATGCCTCGCTACATAGCTAGCCTATACACACGATTATTGAGAATATGAATGGTATCGTGCTGTCACATACACACAAGCATATTATGAAAAGTTCCTGGGCGAGTCTCAAGTTATAGCTACGTTGGTGTATAGCAATCCTCCATAGCTCATGCAAATTATAGGGTACCGAGCCATGAGCAAACTACCAGAACAATTCTTTGTCTACCTCACTGTCAATCACTATTTGCAGACATGCACATAGGTATACACAGTAGTCTTCACTGCTTCCAAAAATAATAACTAGTGGTGCAGGTGTGCGAAACTAGTTAGTATTGTGATTTGAAAATAATTTAAAAATAATAAAAACACACTGGGGGAATATATAATACAATCAACAGTATAGTAGTACTGTTCAAGTAGGGATTGCCCCAATATTGAGCGGTGCCTGCCAAAATACCACCTTGTAAAACCACTCTAGAAACATCTTAAGCTGCAAAAAGTACATACCTTTACAGAAGAGTCTTAGTGTATCTGAAGTTGAATATTCAAAACACACGGTAGTGTGTTGTGCAGCCAAGAAAGCTGGTGTACCATACCATGAGTATATTGGCAGGAAGAAAGAAAATAGCTGTTTCACGCATGCATAGCTCCGTGGCCCCTTCTCCAAAGCACACCATTTTTGTATAATGTCTAATTCGATTGTCTCGATCTTTGGCACACATGAAGAGTGAATCTGATGAATATCCAAGGAGTTATGAGTGTTTATTCATGTGAAAATATGTCATGGCTACAGGGTAAACCGAGCATGGGAATAACTTGGAAAATGGTTTGTACATAGGCTGATCATCGTAGCAGTGCCTTTTGATAGTTTGAATACAAAGAGTTACAGCTACAAAGTTATAAAGCAAAAACCAAACAAGTGTAAAATTGCATGATTATGATACTCTAATAGAGCAGTCACTGCAGGATAAAAGCTGCACAATAAAATGTCAATAAAACTTACCAGAGTTCGAACCAGGGACCTCCATACCTAAAACCTGCATCCTTAACCACTGAGCCACTGCTGTTCACCTTGTAATTTCTGTTTTATAAATGAAAATTCTAGTTTAAATTTAGATCATTTTTGTGGTGGATTTGGTGGATTTTGGAGGTGTCTAAGTTACTTTGACCCTTTTCATGTTTACTTAGACCCTTTTCATGTTTATTACGCCCACCTGCCCTGGTAGTGTTGGCAACATATCGCCACCTGAAAATTAATTTTAAACCCCAGTTACAGGTGGAGTAATGGCTTGTTTCTACTAATGAATGCTACATTTCTCTGTTACAAGCAGCTGTCAACAATGTTAAGGTACAACAACTACATAAAGGGTCTAAATAACTTAGACTTCAGACCACAGGGGTCTAAGTAATTTAGTAACCCTCAGGGCCATCGGGTTACTAAATTACTTAGACCCCTGTGGTCTGAAGTCTAACTATTACATAGACATTTGTAATTTCATAGATCTACCAATAAAAGTACTAAATTGTTCTAGAACATTCTATGTATGTTCTTTTAAAAGTCCTCAAAAATGTGTACTCTATTAGAGTATTACCAAATATTGAAGTAAATCATGCAATACAATAAATATTTATTGTAATTGTAACTTTTAAACAGGGGGTCCACTCAGTAACCAAATACTGATTTTCAGTGGACCCCTGTGAGCAAAGAAGAAGAGTACAAAACACAAATATAATGCAGTTATCATCATTATGTCCGTACAGAAAAGAAGAACGTGTGTAAAAACAAACCCCCAAGTCAGCCATAGACTGGTTTTGGAGTCTCAAGTACAAAAAGAAGTGAAATCCACATAAAAAAGCCAAGTTGTGAAAAAATGGTGCAGCCTTAAAAAGCCTGGGTGAAAAAAGTTTGGAAATCAAAGGTAGCACTGAAGAAATGGCTGCAATGCTGTTGATGCTAATAAATTTTAATAATGGCTGTGTGTATTGTTAAAATTTATTAGTATTAACATCATTGCAGCCATTTCTTGGGAGCTACCTTTGATTTCACAACTTTTTCACCCAGGTTTTTTAAGACTACACCATTTTTTGCAACAATAACAAACTCACCAGTGGCACGTGCCTTTTGGATGAGTACTTGCCCCCTGCACCTTGCGTTTCCTTTTATCTTCAATCTCTTCTTCATGCCAGGAAACCATATTGAGGCATTAACTTTCTGTACCAACATTTAGATGCCACAAATTTATTTAAAGTAATCGTGCTGATACATTACCAGTGGACAATTGGTAGACACTGTACTGGCACATTAGGACCTTTTTACGAACTAGCTGGACTAACTACAGAGCGACACTCCCTTTATGATGGATCAATAATGATTGAGGGACATGCCTGTTAATGATCTATCTGTACTTATAGCAATTAGCAATTAAATACACATTTCTTTATTAGTAGCACAGTGAAAAACAAGGCATGACCATGCCTCTTAAATATTGCATATAGCCTAGTTCCCACTCAAGATACTCTAATAAAGCAGTCACCCTAATACAACAACCATGTTTGATATTCTAATAAAACAGTCACATGTGCATATCATATCATATCATACATGTATAGCTGTATAGCAGCTAGAACAAAAACTAAATGAACTAGTACATTAAAAGCTATTAATGGAGTAGGTATCCAAATGATAATATTATTATTATTACTAGGACCGTATCACATACAACCAAGTACATACACCAACGTGACAGCCCCCTGGTGAGGCTATTAGGTGGTAAAGTTGCTGTCAGACCTTCAGTGCAGGCCACTGTAAAGCTTTAATAATAATAAAATAATAATAAAAAGGCACGATCCCCAAATCATCTCAATATGTCACAGTAGTGACAGATACAACACAATAGTGGCATCATAACTAAAGGCCACCAGTAGCTAAGTGCCAGTACATCATTGGTGTGGTAATGGCACAGTGATGTGTACAAAGTATATGTATACATTACATACAGGAGAGAACTATACATTATTGCAGTATTGTATGCAGCAATACATTATAGGCAACACCACCAGATAAAAATTATTAGCCAATATACAGCACAGTATCAACATCAACTAGAGCTAAATAAGGTTCATCAGTTGTGTAGCAATGGCGCAGTGATGGGTGACACACTATAGTTATGCATGCACAACTTGCAGAAGATAGCTACACAATACTGTAAGAGTATGCAAGCCAGATGTACTAGATATAGGAAGACAGCCAAGCCAGCCAGAGCCTAGTAGCTAACTTGCCAGGTGCAGGCAAAAAAGATTAAGCACGTATTGAATTGCCTGACATCAACACAAAGGAAGTTTGCCATGCCAGCTGCACAAGACAAAATTGTTTACTTGTATTTTATATGTAACTGTATTGTAAAGAGCGTGGCATATGTTTTAATGTTTTCTTGTATTGTTTGATTTCATATTTTATGTGAATGAATCCACTAGCAGCTGGCATGGAGACTTAAAAGGTTACAAACATAAAAACTTGTTTACATGTAAAGTGGCCTCTGGCTCTCCTCCACTAACATTTGCTAATCTTCTCTTTTGAGCAATCTGTAATTAAGCAAAGGTGTGGTATTGGGCGTTATATAGAATTATACATATGGTGAAGTCGTCAGCACGAACAGATGCAACAATTATACATCTGTTCCTTCATTCACAGGCGAATCTAACTCCGGTTAGTTCATGTCTCTAGGCCTCGTAGTTTTCGAGAACATTAATTACTAATTCATTTATTATTTATTTATGACGTAATTTTGACAGCGTTTCTCATTATTCTTAGTACTTGGTTGTATAATTATTATTGTTTACTGTGCAAAACCTCTTACAAAGAGTATGTACAAGCACAGATAATGAATCAACAAAATTAAGTATGTGACTAATTGATGTTCAACTAGCCTTGCTTTAAATTGGTCTAAACTTGAACAGGTGATGAGGTCGTTGGGTAAATTATTCCAGATCTTTATACTTGAAGGAAATAATGAGTTAAGGTATGAGTTTACTCTTGTGTTTGGCTGTAACAGCTTCATTGAATAACCTCGTAGAGAGTAGCTAGATGGAGCTGGTATGAGTATGGTATCAGTCGGTATATCTATTAATTGGTGCATGATCTTAAACATTGTGATCGCTTTCAGCTGGTTTCTACAGTGAGGCCAATTCAAATTTTGCAACATATTTGTGACACTTGCATATGAAGAATAATTATTGTACACAAACCTCGCACACCGTCTTTGAACTGATTCAATAGCTAAGATGTCCTTTTGTGCATAAGGGTCCCAGACCACACAGGCGTACTCTAGAATTGGTTTAATAAGTGACTTGTAACAACTCACTTTGACCGAGATTGGGTAGCTATGAAGGTTACGTTGTAAAAATCCTTTGATACTGTTAGCTTTGTTAGTTATTTGTCTAATGTGTTCAGACCAGGATAGCTTTGAGTCAATAGTAAGACCTAGGTACTTGGTGTGTGTCACCTCCTGCACAACAGTGTCATACAAAGTGTAATGGTAAAATATAGGCTTTTTCTTGTGTGTTATTCTGATGAATTCACATTTCTGAACGTTAAATGTCATTTTCCATTTATTTGCCCATCTTTCCAAAATAGTTAGATCTTTCTGAAGTTGGTAACAGTCTTCTTTTGAGTTAATAGGGGTGTACAGGATGACGTCATCTGCATATAAACTTACAGTCGATAATATGTTTTTTGGTAAATCATTTATGAAGCATAAGAACAATAACGGAGCAAGAACAGTTCCTTGTGGAACTCCTGATGTTACTTGAGATACGTCACTTTGCTCACCATTAACTAATACCTGTTGTCGTCTTCCAGTAAGAAAATCTTTCAACCATTCCAAAGTGTTGCCCCGGATAACATAATGATGTAATTTATGGTAGAGATGTTGGTGTGGTACCTTATCGAAGGCCTTAGAGAAAACTAAAAGAATTGCATCAATTTGTCCATTGTTGTTTAAGGATTCAGCAAAGCCATTGATAGTAAGTAGAAGTTGTGTCTCACAAGATCGACCATGGCAATAGCCATGTTGCTCATCACACAAGATGTTGTGTTGGGAAAGGTGGGAGAAAATGTGCGAATATAATATATGTTCTAAAATCTTGGGTATATGCATGTTAATGATACCGGTCTATAGTTGCTGCAGTATAATATGTAGTGGAACAAAGGATGAGTGATGGTATCAACAACATAACTCTGTGGAAAAATTTGGCATTGAACAAAATATAACAAGTATAGGGAATTGTAAGCTCGTTTAGGGATCATAAGAAAAAAGTATGGAAACAAGAGAGGTCGCCTACACCTGCAGATATACTAGTGAACATTTAATTCCTAATTCAGTCATGAGTATAAATAAATATAGCTAGACTGAATTAGGGATTAAATGTTCGCAAGTATATCTGTAGGTGTATGCTACAGTACCTCCCTTGTTTCTATGATCCCTAAGCAAGCTTAAAATTCCTAATTTTTCCTTATACTTGCTTGTTTACTTTTTTTTGTAGCATTATTATTACTGGTGAACCTGCACATACTGCATCAAAAGAAATTAGAGCACCAGAGTTAATGTTTTCATCTGAACGCTTGCCCCAGCTACCAATTACTGACTCAAAAGTGAATGGCCATTATGCTTCACTTTCAGCTATGTTCAGCCCATCAGACAGTGCTACAAATGAAGAACAATAGGAGAAGCACCTCTGTAATCAATCCAGCCACCATGAAAAATACTTATGATTTGTATGCCAAACTACAATTATTGACTCGTAAGTGGCCATTACGCTTCGCTTTAAGCTATTTTCAGCCTGTTTCACAACGTTACAAATGAAAAACAGTAGGAGAAGCATCTCTGCCGTCACCATGGAAAATATGAACAATTCCCATAGGGAAGCCATTGCACTAGCGACTGTAAATCAACATCTTGAGCTGTCAGCTAAAAGAAATGAGGCACAAAGGAGGACAAAGGTAACTTAGGTAAGTCCATAATGTGTGCATTGCACATACTGTAGTATGCCTAAAAGTATGTCTCTGGACAAAGCAAAGTCGAACAGTGAAAGAATCAAGCCCGTAATCTTAGCCGTTACTGAGTATGCTTGTCTGAAGGCATTAGTCAGTCAGTCAGTCAGTCAGTCAGTCAGTCAGTAAAAAATTCCATTAAACATTTTTTTTTAAATTTTGTAGCAACTTTTTGGAAGCTTTTCAGGTTGTACTGAAGGCACTTTTAGGCTTGGTTATACCTAGCTCAATGTGCCATGAAGGTATTGTGAGGCTGGTGTTAGGGTGATACTATAGGCTAGAAAAGCCCAAACATTCATGATCCCTAATATACAGTACTGCTATGCTGTATGATTGTTATAACATACCAATGTAGGGAGAGCTTTGCTGTAATACCATCATTCATCACTACTTTTTATTGCTTGGATCACTACTTCATTTTTAAATTCTTTAATGTATCAGCATATTACAAATATAGTTAATTGCACTCAGTTATGAGCAATTACGGTTGCTAACCAATTACGATTGCTAACTTGTAAGCTATTACACTAGGTCACTACAGTGTTAGAAAATTTCACAGTAGAAAATTTTTCGTGTGATTTAATTTCGTATAACATCACTACATTCGAAAATATTTCGACATAGAAATTTCCCAATCTACAGTAGTTATATACTAAGTTACAGATTGCTTTGTGAATAATTGCTAGAAATCCAGCTGCCTTGTCTTCTTCCAGCCATATCTTGCTCAAGAACTTGTTTCTAGTTACACATTAACATGTGTTTAACTTGTTGGCCTTCTTGCTAGCCATGTTTATTTAGCCTGTCAACACTTCAGTCGGAATGAAATATTAGGTCATGTGATTAGATTAAATGTTTTACAGTACAAAGAAACGCTGAAAGCCATAGGCAAGTTCTGTAATAGCCTGTTACATATTACTAGTCCATGAAAAGTAATACTTTTTGCTGCAAAAGTACAGGTAATAATCAAGACCCATGGTAGTGTGTTGTGCGGCCCAAGAAGCCAGCGTGCCACACCGTGAGTATATTAACAGGAAGAAAGAAAACGCAATTTTCACGCCTATGTAACTCTGTGATCCCTAATCTAATGGAACCAAATTTGCTACAGAAGTACTGGCAAGTTCGGGGAGTGTACATGCCAAATTAGAAGAAAATCGCTCCAGCCATTTCCGAGATACGAGCGAATGAAGTTTCGTTTTAATTTCTTCGTTTTTTCTTCATTTCGCACACTTCGCAAAATCCGCCATAAAACACAAATGTGTACTCGGGTCGGGCTGAAATTTGGCACACTTAAAGGGCTTATTAAGGCAGATTACCATATCAACTGTGGTAGGAATTCGATAAACATTCACGGAGTTATGACCGATTATTTGTGTAAAATATGGTCGAAGGTCTGTCACGCCTACAGGGTAAACCCCTTGGAGGAATGAGTTGACAATTGATATGTAGATGGAGTAACCATTGTAGGAGTGCCTTTTTGTGGTTTGAAAGGAATCGAGATAAAGACCATGTAGATATGACAAAAACCCCAACCTGTGTCAAAATTACTTGATCGATTTTTATTAATAAAAAACTATTAGTTTTCGCGTCTACCAGGCAAACGTCTTAGAGCAATGAGCTGAAAATCAGTATGTAGCTGGAATAATCATCATAGAAAGTCCTTGCAGTAGTACAGAAGAACCGGATTACAAACCACTGAGTTATGATACGAAACACAACTACATGTAGCAAATGCAAGATCAAGATACTCTAATAGAACAGTCACCCTAATAAAGCATTCAGCTACGTTTATAACTTACTCCATTATAGAATTATATTACATTGCAAGTTATTCTGTGGGGAATTCAGCTACAAACAGTTAATCTGATAGACAATTCAGCTACAGGCAAGTCACCCTGTAGAGAGTTCATCTTGAAACAAATCACCCTGTAGAGAGATCAGCTAGAAGAAGTCACCTTGTAGAGAGTTCAGCTACAAAGAAACCATCATGTAGAGAGTTCAGCTGCAAACAAATCACCCTGTAGAGAGTTCAGCTACAAACAAATCACCCTGTAGAGAGTTCAGCTACAAACAAATCACTCTGTAGAGAGATCAGCTAGAAGAAGTTACCTTGTAGAGATAGTTCAGCTACAAAGAAACTACCATGTAAAGAATTCAGCTGCAAACAAATCACCCTGTACAGAGTTCAGCTATGAACAGATCACCCTGTAGAGAGTTCAGCTAGAAATAAGTCATTCTGTAGAGAGTTCAGTTGCAAAGAAACCACCATGTAGAGAGTTCAGCTGCAAACAAGTCACCCTGTAGAGAGATCAGCTAGAAGAAGTCACCTGGTAGAGAGTTCAGCTACAAAGAAACAATCATGCAGAGAGTTCGACTGCACAAAAAATCAATCACCCTGTAGAGAGTTCAGCTACGAAAATATTACCCTGTAGAGAGTTCAGCTAGAAGAAGTCACCTTGTAGAGAGAATCCTGTAGAGAGTACATCTACAAGCTAATCGCCCTGTATAGAGTTCAGCTACATTTCAAGTTACCCAGTAGAGAGATCAACTGCAAACAAGTTATCCGTAGGGAATAATTGACATGTAATAACTGTATGTATTATATATATATATATATATATATATATATATATATATATAATTTGTACATATAAAATAATTAGCTAAAGTATTTAAAATCTGCTTCATCTTTTTCTTCTTCCTGTGGTAAAGAAAAAAAAGATAGGTTGAAAAAGCCCCAATACAAATACAAAAAGAAGTGAAATCTAATGCAAAACAGCAAAGCTGTAAAAAGGAGTGCGGCCCTCAGAAAGGCTATGATGAAAAAAATGTGAAATCCAAGGTGGTAGCCAAGAAATGGCTGTGATGGTAGGTTAATGGTAAAAATTTTAATAACGACAATTCAGGTGAATTTTGTGCCAAGACCAAGCGGCACCAAATTCACCTGAATTGTTGTTATTAAAATTTTTACCAATAACCTATCATCACAGCCATTTCTTCTGAGGGCCGCACTCTTTTTTTTACAGCTTTGCTGTTTTGGATTAGATATTACATAACATGTTACTTATGTAACGCATCACAACCAACACTCTTTGTACATCACCACAAATGGCCATTACAATTCTACTTGCAAGTACCTCAATTATCATGATTCTTCAATTAGATTATTTGGTTGTGTGTTCTATTAGGGAATTTCTGTTTAATTACTAAAAATTTAGTGGAAGATTTGTTGTATTTACCTTAATCCATACTTCTACCCAGAAAGTAAACTATATATCACCTCAGCAATGTGCTATGCAAGCACAACGTGGCTTACTTAGTCGATGTAGACACAAAATGTCTCACTTGAAACTGGTCTTACTTACAATACGGTGAGGCTAGCTGACTTTGATAGTAGTACACCATCTGCTTTTTAAGATATACAACCTGCAACACACAATGTGTCTCTCACACTCAAGATACAAATACATGCAGTTTATACAACACAAGTAGATTCAATACTACTGTACCCAATTGGTGTACTGCCTGATGATGATTGCATGTATAAAATCCACTGACTACATCTAAAGTGACTCACAAGTTCAACCAACATTATATCAAACTTGTGACATGTCACTCTTTGTTGATGTTCCAGGTCACTAACATGTGACATAGATGTTAACGTGCAACACACCAGTGTGGAAATCATGTCTTTGTTGGTATGTATGTGATGTGTTTGATCAATTTTAGCATTCAAGTGCATCTTTTGGTTACAGTATTCACATAACAGTGAAACACATTTTTCCCAATTATTGGCAGCACTCAATTATCAGCACAGGCATTTTTTATTATTGACACAAGATTACGGTATTGTGCTTCAATAATTTATGGCATCTCTTGAACAGGTGGTGAACTGAAATCAAGGTAAAAAGCATCCAATATAGGCCTGTACCGGTGTTGGCAACACTGGTGAGTGTGGTTCATAGATGCCATGAAGTGAAATTGTATCTAGAAAAGGATGGTGAAGGGGAATACCATGTTCACGCTCAGCTCCAGCAGTGGAAATTTCATCATCAAGCAACACCCCAAAGAAGCGAAAGCAGTGGACAGATGAAAGCATGCGCTCCACTACTGATGCCATGTGAAAGATCTGGAGAGCGGCAATTGATGCCATGCGAAAGATCTGGAGAGCAGCAAAGCAGTACAATGTTCCAAGACAAATGCTGCAAGAGAGAATAAATGGTTGCATCATTCACCGTACTAATCCTGGGCCTAAGCTGTATTTATCACGTGTTGAAGAGACTGAACTGGCAGAGTTTTTAGTAGATACTGCTAAGGCAGGGTATGGCAAAAGCAGAAAGCAGTTACAGACCATTGCAACAAATGTAGTTCATGACAAGCAACCATGTAGAAGAGTATCAAATGACTGGTATTACAGGTTTATGCAAAGGCTGAGTCACCTGACGTTGCGAAAAGGTGATCCTATAGCCAACATTAGAATGGATTGTATGAATGAGGAAACAATGACTTGATAAGTTGAAGTATGTCCTGCAGAAGAGCAAGTTGATGGAATAGCCAAAATAACTTTTAATGTACTAGTTTGTTTGGTTTTTGTTATACATACATTTATACACGTGTGACTGTTCTATTAGGGTGACTGTTGTATTAGAGTATCTCAAGTCATCCAAGAGTGTGTGTTACTATTTCATTGTGCTAGCATTATGAATACAGCTGAGTCAATAATAATGGTGTGTGTCATCATGATAAATTGTTATGAGGTGTGATCTCAGTGCTTGATCGCTAGTGATCAACCAATATTGCATTGATAGGCGTGGTATTGAACCTATCGTAAAGTTGCAGGTATCTACCGAGTATAAGCGCTTCAATAAATTTGCGATAAGTTTCCAGTGTCAAAATATGCTGCTCAAGGAAAATGTCTATAGGGAAAATTAACACCTCGATATGGTTTCATTTCATGGAGAAGCAAGAAAACTAGCCTGATTGAGATAAAAGATATAATGCTGCCTCTACTTTTTACTGGATGTATGTTAATGAAAGTTTATACAGTATATGCATATAGCTATCCTTTGTATACAAGTGCTGTTAAAAAATAAAAACTAGGATTTTACACATGGGCATTATATTAATATAAGAGTCAAGTTATAGTCTGTTCCACCGTCATATACAGTAGCTGTTAGTATTGGTATCCAACAGAATGAATGTGGCAGTTGTTTTGTTAAGAATGATACTGACAGAATCTGTGGTATTGGCCATAGCTCAAACACTGGTAGTTCGTTCTGCTGTACCAATTGACTGTTCCAGAGTGATACTCATTTGAATTGGTTACTTCACAGGAGAGTTTGTGTGTTAAATACAACAGATGTATATCCATGTATCACAAGTGTACACGTGTATGCTTACCCATTCATCACCAGCGGAACTGTGGTAGCGATAATTAGCCTCAGCCATTGGTTATTCTAAACAGTGGTTTTTGTTGTGTTCTTAACGTATATGTCCTATATAGTATAGGTGTGCTATATCTCTGATTTTATATTTTGTTATCTTTCCCTGACCATTGATTTGATAACATTTTAGCTTTTTTGTCGGGAAATTCCAGTTTATGATGTATAATCAAACCATTGAATGCTTTTACCTATAGTTGCCTAGTGTGGGATACTAGTCAGCCACTTACAAGAAGATATCATGTTTTCTGCAATGATCACTACAAAAAACAGAACTGTCCTGTACACAGTACTGGTTATAAAAAATAGAGCTTGCAAATATAACATAAATATCTACCATATGTAGATAATGGTATATATACACTAGTTTGGCAAATTTTCTTACTATATGTAACCTTGTCCTATGGGGCTTGCAGTAACATAGAATCAAGTTTTGCTGAGATGCATATACACTCTAATAAAACACACAGGGAAAGGATTGTACATTGGAAGAATAAGCTTGCCCCTTGGGTAATCACCATGTTTATGAATGGATAGTATCAAGGCAGTACAGAAACAGAAATAATTAATTTACATCATGATGATCTAGACATATAACAAAATTATTATAAATGTTGAAGAAACATGTTGCCATGTAGCAAACATGAAGCAAAAATAACAGTGCAGTCATGCAAGACTACAGGGTTTGCATAATATAACATACATATACGTACTACAAATTTTTTTTATAAAACTACCATAAAAATATAGATCACAGCAGGCTATACTGATGGCTGAATGCGGCATATGATATCACAGCAACAGATGACTGCAGAATTCAATTTTAATGCTAAGTACAATTATTCTAAAACTTCCAAAGTTATAAGTTCTGCTATACAATCTGACAGTAAACCAGATCACTTGATTATTGCGTGCTCAGGTTACAAAACCATATCAGTACGATAACTTGCAACAGTTTTTTCCCGTTAATTGTATTTCTAAATCAAAGCTCCAAGTGTGCATATGTAAGTCTGAACATGCAAGCATGCAATTATAGTAGTTGTAGTCTGCATAAACAGTATGGTTTGACGCAGGAAGTTAATTCTGCCTGTCATATGTCTTCATGCCACATTGTACAGTTACACTTGTTGAGCAGCAAGCAGATTACATCGTTGGTAGATCATCAAAAATCTTTTACAGTCAATCAGGCGTACTATAAGAGTGCATATGGAAACAATAGTATATTAAAACGTATAAATTTAAAAATGAAGTAGGAATCCAAGCGATAAAAAGTAGTGAAACAAGAGATGAACAATGGTAGCTATTACAGTATAGCTCAGTGGGAGATCCCTACTTTGGCACTGAACACAAAATAATTGTTATACCATGCCAAAGTAGGGATTTCCCACTGAGCTATACTGTAATAGCTACCATTGTTCATCTCTTGTTTCACTACTTTTTATTGCTTGGATTCCTACTTCATTTTTAAATTTACTAGATTGTTTAGTTTTTGATAAAGCATACAGCTAGCTATAAACATGTGACTGTTCTATTAGGGTGACTGCTGTATTAGAGTATCTCGGGTCAGCCTGAAAAAGATGTGTGCATGCCCCAAAAAGGGGTGTGGTCATCATGGTTTCAATCGATTCATAGTATTAGACTAGAGAATCTCGAATCCTAGCTCAAATCAGCCTACCAACTTGAAGATGTGTGGTCACAATTACAGCTAACGTAAAAAGGGTGTGGTCATCGTGGTCTCGATCGATAGATTTGATAATACGCAGAATAAAGAATGGGCGTGATGTTGCGACCTATGTATCGTGGAGTACCCGTACCTCCGTACAGTAGCGTAGTCTAAGCGCCTTAAATAATTTTGTGGAGTCTATCATGCTGCTTAAAGAAAGTGATGATATGAAAATTAATGCCTCGGTATGGTTTCGTTGGATGAAGAAGACAAGCAGCCTGATTGAAGATAAAAGAAAAGACAAGGCGCACAGGGCGTACACTTGTTGGAACCCCAAAAAGCACATCCCACCGGTGAGTTTGTTGTTGTGGCATAAAATGGTGACTGTGCGCTGCTTCGTTTGGACTCTAGGCTTGCGACTGTGGTCAGTGAGTGAGTGAGTGAGGCAGTGAGACGAAATTTTGAGTTTTGACGATTTTTAAAAAATTCTATATCCGGCCGCCAGTAAACATTTTCTTGTTTTCAACGCTACGTTTGATGCTAGATGGACTAATATTATTCCGTAAAAGTGATTTTCGTCACGTAAGAAATTTCTAAGCTGGTTTTTAAAAGGCGATGTTTTTATCGACGCACATTGTTTCGGGGGGATTCCTACTTAAACAGTACGGTATTTGATATGAGAATTTAATACAATGCAGAAATGTGGCAAAATATTTAGATGCATGCAACTGCTTGCATCTCAAGCATTGTTACTTGCAACGGTCTAGCATGGTGAAAGCTAATAAGCAAGACTTGGTGCTCTATATAAGTAATCAGCAGGAGATTAATACAATATCCAGAACACATACATGCATAACATTTAGCACTAATCACAGAAAAGTCTATGATTGGTTTTTATACGTATGTAATTACTCTAAGTAGAGCAGTACAAAAGTGAGCTATGTAAATTTAATCCTCATGAACTTCCGCACTGCAAAATTAACCGGCTATACTGTGCATACTACTAGTAGCATAGAAGCTAATCCAATTTTAGTGCCGCATACCTCGCACTAAAATTGGATTAGCTATTCACATTTGCAATAGAATGTCTAAGCCCAAGCATCAATCTACACATTATGTACCTGGTTGATTGTAAGCTTTACAGCTGACCACCAACTACCCATGATTTTACCGTAGTGATAATTGTGCTGATACTGTCAGCTGAGAGCATTTCATAAAACTACATGTGCACTTAATTGTTGTGGTTAATTATTGTCTGTCACATGATGTGAAGTAATCTGTAAACTACACCTTTAATTGATACTGTAGCATATGTCTATGATTTGTGATTGTTGTTGAGACCTTTCTTCTATAATTGCAGTAGTTTGCTGTCATTGAATTGTTGCTTCACCACATGGGTAGGCTTGTGCTTGTTGCCGTTACCATTTTAGAATCTGGTTTAGCTACTAACAACAGATCATTGTAGAACTACACTATAACAGGTCATTCTTTGTAGAAATGGTTTTGATTAGTGTTGCAAATATTCTGTTGTGTGGAGCCAAGACAACATTGAACTTGATGTAATGGCATATACATCAATTGCAGAATACCACAAATTTCCTTCATATGCTGCTTGTATGTAATTATTTGATGGCAAACTGGGTGTTATACAAGGATAATCGATCTCTTATGTATAGTAAATGCAGAATGTATACATGACAGCTGTATCAGATTTGGCATGTGTATATACTGGTAAAGTATGTAAGTTTCTACATTATATAACATAGTGTACACACTTGCTATTCTGAAATTTTCAGTGGAAGGTCTAAGGTAGGTGGTACATGTGCACCTCTCATTTGACAGTGTACTGTATTTGATTGCAGTATTAAGTTAGTGGTAGTATTTCTTGGCTAGTTCAAGCAAATTGGATATTTATGCTGTGTTTTCTTCTGTAAATGTTACAGAAATGGTGCTCATATACTTATTGATGACTGAATAGTGTTACACTGGATTTGTTTCTTTGTTGTCTTCTTGCTACGTAGTACGTATGTACTTGTTGGAATCTGTACACATTACTGTTCCAGCACTATAACTGTTGTAGAACATATATATGTGAGACTACTTAAACATCTACATAATTATGATAGTAATAATCGAGGATGCTTCATGAATGTGATTTGAAAATCTTGTGGTTATCAATCTTGCCTGTATGTTGTATTAGAATATATGTGTAATCTCAGCAAATAGGTGAAGTTGTCTAATTGCTAGCTAATTACTATGTAGAAAATAAGCCTGTCTAGATATCACATGTCCTTTTATTGTGTATACATATCAACCAACCATACTTTCTATATCATACATACATAGGTTTGCAAGCTATAGTGATTATAATGACATAAGAAACATATAAGCTCTGAAGTGTGTTCTATTAGATTTGCTCTAACGTTTATAACCAGTAGAATGTACTGGACAGTTATCTAGGTTGTAGTGATCATTGCAGAAAATGTGATATCTATTTCTAAATGGTTCGTTAGTATCCCACACTAAGCATGTATAAGTAGAAGCATTGTACACCTTCACTGTCTCATCTTCTGTGCCACATACCTCACACTAAAAATTGATCATTTATTCACAATTGTAATAAATTTTAATCCTAATTCTACATAACTACACATTGCTTGTACCTGGAGTTGTCGAGTTGATCCACAATTACCCATGATGTTATTTTACTGATAGTTGTGCCGTGCAATCAGTTAAGAATGTGTTTTGTACAATTGTGTGCGGAATTTATTATTGTGGTTAGTTATTGTCTGTCACATGATATAAAACTATCTGTAAACCACACCTTTGGTGTGTACTGGCACATGCCTTTGTTTGGTTTGTGCTTGAGGCCTATGTGTACTTATGTACAAAGTAGTTCTTCCTCAGCTTTACAGTATTTTGCTATCATTTTGTCGTAAGATTATTACATCCCATGGACTTGTGCTTATTTGTATGATTATTTCAGAATCTAGTTTAGCTAACAGCAGTTCATTCTTTGTAGAAACATTTTTGGCTGATTATGTGAAGCCAAGTCTTGATGTGATATGGCATGGACAGTGCTTCACAGTTCCTCAACTTCCTCCTTCATATACTTCTTGTTCATGACTGACATAAGGTACTTACTTGATAAACGCTCTGTGTGTATATATGTATGTTTATATATCATTTTGTAGTAGCCCCCTGTAGTGTAACACCTTTGTCAGATTCAGCGTGTTTAATATATGTATAGTAAGTACAACTCCTATGTAAATATTCCTAAATGTAGTCATTTTTAATCACTTGCTCTGTAGTACATTCTACTAAGTAGATTCAAAGTTTGTAGTATATAATAATTGAATACTGTACTTTTTATTATTGCCATATTGTGCGACCAACTGCATTTTTGTGGTACCTTACTTCCTTTGTATAACTAGTCGGTAATTATTGTTCTTACAAGTGGTAGTGTAAGTTTCTTACTTTAAATAATGTTAGTGTACAGTGTAGTATGGAACTTGAACCATTATTTACAACTTTATATGTACACGAGGTAAGAATACAGTTATAAAATTTGACTCTTAGAGTTCTGTCTGCTGGCTACCCACTAACAGCTCTATTGTCCAATAAATATAGAATTCCAGTGCATGCATAAATATGCAATCAGCTACAATTAGCTACATATGTATATAGCAGGGAGGTGGACACTCTTCTTATGTATACAATGGCACCACATAGAGTAGTACACTGCATTAGATGATAACTTTTACTCAGCATTGTAACCACATATGTTTTATAATCTTTAGCGTTTCATTTGTTGTGCCTGGTATCAGCTAACAAGTTTAAACCCAATGTAGCTACTATTAACGAAAGTAACCTACTTTAGTCTGTAGAAAAATTCAAAATGTAGCTGTATGATTGTAGCTATGATTGTAGCTATGATGTATGTACTATTTTTCAATTGCATATTCTTGTAAACATAAACTGTAATTTATTTCACAAAATAAAATAAATAGCTCCTTTACAACCCAAAAGGTTCTAGATTACCTATAGCATTAGTTATCCTTAAAAGTCCTGTTCAAATGTTTTGTGTACACCGCATAAATGTGATTTTGTCAGTTTTGGTATCAATGTTGCTAGAATACACGGGCATACGATCTATGAATAGGACAAGATGTTAGTAGTGCTTGTTCATGGTGGTATTCACAAAAGTAGTGATAGTGGCCTCTCTCTAAACATCGGTATTGTGGACTTGTGTGTCTCCTTACTTCCCCTTCATGATTATAGTATTCTGCTGCACTAGTTACTTCACAGCGAAGCTGCATATGTGCATGTATGTAGATGGCAACAAATATGATAAATCTTATCTATGATTAATTACCTTACCATTCGGCGTAGCGTTACATTGTAGGTTTCATAAAATGGGTAAGTCATGGTTTAAGCTATCGTTTTATTCAGCGACATTCGATTTAATATGTCTGTGGAGTTTACGCAAATGTATTATATGTGGTTTAGATTACTCTGCATGCTGTCTTTTAATTTTAATTCTGCATGCATGCACATGCATGAACTGCACTGGCTGCAATATAGGACACGTTTTCTAATGGACTATAGCCAACACCACTGGTACATATGTACTGTAGGTGTTGCTAAAATTTTATTGTGGTGAAATCCAGAAAGGTATATTCAGCCGTATTTTTTGTGACACACTTATAGTGAAAGGCTGCTGTGTTAGCTATATGACAGTACAACTGTTATTGTTATTAGCACTTTACAGTGACCAGCACTGAAGGTCTGACAGCAACATGTGCTGCAGCCTTTGGATTACCTAACCTAACAAGAACTAGAGACTCTAAATGATTACTTAAACTACAGTAGCTAACAATAAGGTGAAACAGAAAAGGGCCAAAGAAAGGAAAAAAATCCCTCCTATCCCAGGATTTGAACTGCAGGTCACTCAATGTCTAGTCGAACACCACACTCAGTCTCCTCCAGGAGGGACGGATTTTCTTCCTTTAAACCTAAGTATTTATTGTTATTAGTGTTTTATCAATGCAGAAAATTTACAAAATAAAAAATTGAGTCGCAATCCTTTCCACAGTTTATATGCTTCGATAGTGCATCAGTTGTACAGTTTAGTCTATACTCTATTGATTGCTCTGATGCAATTTTATCACAGGATCAACAGCATTAATATAATGCAGAAAGATATGTAGCATTTAGAATTATTTCCACTTATTTGGAATAGGTTTTGTGAATGTCAAGATAAAGATAGCTGAGTATGCATTTTGCATACAGAACATTTCCATGTGCTTAGTCCGACTGTAACCTAAACACGTGGATAGAAATACTTTCCAATAGTCTGCATAATTTTTTTTTATCAGTTCAGTTTTACTTTGTTAATTAAACTGTGCAATATGGCACAAAGACATATTATTGTAAATACAAACAGCTTCCTGTGTCAAACCATACTATTTATGCAGACCACATCTACTATAATTGCGTGCATTCAACATTGCATGTTCTGACTTATATGTATACTTGGAGCTTTGATTTTAGAGATACAATTAAAGGAGAAAGACTGTTGCAAGTTAATTGTACTGATATGGTTTTTGTAACCTGAGCATGCAATAATCAAGTGATCTGGTTTACTGTCAGATCATATGGCAAAAAGACACTTGGATGGAAGTTTTTGAATAATTGTACTTTACAATTCTGCAGTCATATGTCGCTGTGATATCACATACCACATACAGCCATCAATATAGTCTGCTGTGATTGTATAGGTGCTGTAGTACTGTTTCTGTGGTAGTTTTATAGAATTTTTGTAGTGTATGTATGTATTATGCAAACCTAGTAGTTTTACATGACTGCACTGTTACTGTTGCTTCACTTTTTGCTACATGGCAACATCAAATCAGTGTTTATAACAATTTTGTCTATACGTCTAGGTTACATGCATCGCATGCTGTAAAGAAATTATTTCTGTTTCTGTACTGCCTTAATACTGTCCATTCATAAACATGGTGATTACGCAAGGAACAAGCTTATTTTTTACAATTTATTGTGTGTTTTATTAGAGTGTATATGATGTCAACAAAACTTGATTGCCATCTGCATTGGTATGTACACCATGCATGCATTACAAGATACGTACAGTGATTATGATATCAACATATAATTCATCTGTTAAGTTTGCATGTTCTATTTTTTATAACCAGTACTGTGTACAGGACAGTTCTGTTTGCTATAGTGATCATTGCAGAAAACATGATATCTTCTTGTAAGTGGCTGACTAGTATCCCACACTAGGTAACTATAAGTAGCAGCATTGTACACCCTGACTGTCCCATCTTCTGTGTTGCATACCTCACACTAAAGTTGGATTAGCTATTCACATTTGCAATAGAATGTCTAAGCCCAAACATCAATCTACACATTATGTACCTGGTTGATTGTAAGTTTTACAGCGGACCATCAACTTCCCATGATTTTACCGTATTGATAATTGTGCCGATACTGTCAGCTGAAAGCATTTTATACAACTGCATGTGCACTTAATTGTTGTGGTTAATTGTTGTCTGTCACATGATGTGAACTAATCTGTAAACTACACCTTTAACTGATACTGTAGCATATGCCTATGATTTGTGATTGTTGTTGAGATCTGTGTAGGCCTTTCTTCTATAATTGCTGTACTTTGCTGTCATTGAATTGTTACATCACCACACGGGTCGACTTGTGCTTGTTGTCATTATCTGATTTAGCTGCTTACAACAAATCATTCTTTGTAGAACTACACTATAATAGGTCATTCTTTGTAGAAACGTTTTTGGTTAGTATTGCAAATATTCTATTGTGTGGAGCCAAGATAACATTGAACTTGATGTGATGGCATATACATCATTGCAGAATGCCTCAAATTTCCTTCGTATGCTACTTGTATGTAATTACTTGATGACAAACTGTGTGTTGTACAAGATAATTGATCTCTTGAGCATTTTTATTATGTTTAGTAAGCACGGAATATACGTATAGCGTAACACTTGTGTAAAATTTAGCATGTGTGTATAACGGTTCCACATTATATAGCATAGTGGTAGTACTTGCTATTCTGGAATTTTTCAGTGAAATGTCAAAGGAGGTCCGTGTGTACCTCTTGTTTGACAGTACAGAGACATGTGCTGTAATTTATCCCTTGTTTGCAGTGTTAAGGTATGGTAGTAGTATTTCTTGGCAAGTGCAAGCAAGTTGGACATATATACTGTGTTGTCTTCTGTAAGTGTTACTGGAACAGCGCACAAATACTCATTGGTAACTGAACTGTATTATGCTGTAGTTGTTGCTTCAATGTCTTCTTACTTGCTACATATGTACTTGTTGGTATCTAATGTTTTGTACACATTACTGTTTCATTACTATAATCATATGCATGTATAAGACTACAACTAGTCTTTACCATCTACATATATAATAGTAATAATCACTCCAAATGGAGGATGCTTCATGCATGTGATTTGACATCGATCTTGCCTGTATGTTGTATTAGAATGTATGTGTAATCTCAGCTAATAGGTAAAGTTTTCTAATTCCTAGATACTATGTAGAATAGAAAATAAGCCTTTCTAGTTGTCACATTCCTTTTTATTGTGTATACATATGTATCAACCAACCATACTTTGTATTTTTATATCATACATTCATAGGTTTGCAAGCTATAGTGATTATAATGACATATGAAATACAATTATAAGCTCTAAAGTGTGTTCTATTAGACTTATTCTAACTTATAACCAGTAGCATGTACTGGACAGTTATCTAGGTTGAAGCGAACACTGCAGAAAACATGATACCTTGGTCAAATGGTGCATTAGTATCACCTACACTAGGCAACTATAAATAGCAGCATTGTACTCCTGGACTGTCTCATCTTCTGTGCCACATACCTCACACTAAAAATGATCATACTTGCAATAAAAATTTTAAACCAAACTAATTACAATGCACATGACTACACATTGTTTGTATAATACCTGGAGTCTATTACCCATGCTTTTATCGGACTGATAGCTGTATCATACAGTTAGTTGTGCCGTACAGTTAGACAAAAATGTGTTTTGTACAATTGTGTGGGGAATTAATTATTGTGGTTGATTCTTGTCTGCACATGATATGAAGTAATCTGTAAACCACACCTTTAATGCGTAATAGTACACGCCTTTGGTTTGTAATTTGTGCTTTTGATATCTGTGTGCTTACCGGCTTATACATTACACATAACTAGTGAACTCATATCAGAATAGTCCTTTCTTCCTAAGTATAATTGCAGTAATTTGCTATCATTTTATTATCAAATTGTTACATATCTAAAAGGCTTAAGTGTGCTTAACTGTTCTGTTGCATTTGTATTACCATTTTAGAATCTACATAGTTTAGCTATTACAGTTTGTTCTTTATATGGTTGTTATTGTGTAGGAATTGTCTATCATTTGGAGCCAAGACAACTTTAAACTTGAGATACATGGCATAGATAATGCCTTCGCAGTTTGTCAACTTTTCTTCAAATGCTGTTTGTTCATCACTGACATAAGGTACTTATACTTGATGGTTATATTCCATCACTTTAATATTTTGTTGTTGTATGTGCAGTAAATACAGAAAGTGTAATACCTACAGTATATCAGATTCAGTATGTGTTTGTGCATGTTGGTGAAGTACAATACCTTTGTATGTACATAGACCAGGTCAGGTCATTTTATATTTACTTTCTCTCTGACTAACTTTATGCAGTGCATCTGCTCATTAAATTTCAAGTGGCAGTTAAATACTGTACTTTTATGATTGCCTTATTGTGTGACTAACTGCATTTTTGTGGTACCTTACTTCCTTTGTGCAACTAGTCAGTGATTGTTACTGCTAGGAGTGGTAGTGTGTTTTGTGACAAGATTTTAGTGAATGAAATAGTCTTATTACTTTAAGTAGTAGTGTAGTATACAATCATGAAGCATTATTTACAACTTTATATGTACAAAAAGGTAAGAATGTAGTTGCATAGAGTATACTTTATACTTTTGTCTGCTGGCTAGTTTCTTCTATATCCATAGTAGTGTATTGGACAGTTCCTTTGCCTATAGTGATACTGGCAAAAGTAATGATACTGTCCTCGTTCCAAGCATGAGTATATCATCCCACTATAAGCATTTCCTCCAATATTGCAGTTTTGAACTTGGCAGATAAACTATTTTAAATAAATGCATACCACTTAACATTGATATTAATTTATTTCACGCTGTGCTTACCCACTGTTGCTGCGGTGCATTGTACTGATAAATCCAGTTCTCCATTTGATAACTGATTTTTTTAGCTTCTAAGATCTTAAGCGTATACCACTGCTCTGCCGTTCAATGCTAATATCTATTCCTCGTATCACAGGGTATTGGCTTATATTTGCTGATTAATGATGAGATGGCATTTTCTGTACCGCGTGTGTGGTACATTCCCTTGCAGATATTGTTTGTGTGGCTTTTATTCTAACATAGAAATCAGCGAGCAGAATTGTTTACTTTGACAATACTTATATGGAATCACTATCATAGTACTTGTGCACCTCACCATTTGTACTTGTATGTCACACCACCCACCTGTGTCTAAATTACTTACTCATGCATAGCATTCAGCCAGACTGTACTTGGTTCTCTGTGTATTGCTCTAGTACAATAGTCCTTACCAATGTTTTGGCCAACACTTGTACAATGGTATATTTACACATCAGTCCAAGTACTGATGATGCTAGTATGTATTGGAGAAAGAAGAATGGATAGGACATGTGTTTTTAGTGCTTTTTCATGGTGGTAAACACAATTGGTGGTAAACACAATTGGTGATACTGGCCTTTCTCTAAACAGTGCATGATATTGCGGACTTGTATGTTTTTTTACAGCTCCCCACTGTGTTTAATTGTGCTGGTTTCATACTTACGGCTTGATATTCAATATAATGTATTTACGTGTGCCAATGTACATGCATGCGTTATATCAATATCATTTGCATGACTAGTGCAACTATAATGTTTGTGTGTGAATTAATCAGATAGTAAACAACAAGGAGGTAGCCTCTGTATCCAATACTCTGCATTGTTGTAAACAAGACATCTTCAGTGCTACTACTGCCATTGCTCTGCTACGTTCTTGTTGTACAGTACATGATATAAATTTATTGTATACAAGACTTAACATATTGTGCATTCAACATTAGTTAAATTTTAATAAACATTGCAGATTATTGTATTAAATTGCTACTTAAAAACACAGTCAATTAATCAAACCTACGGTAGCCCCAATAATGACATGGGCAATTTCGCTGTCTAAAATGATGTGTGCAGTAGAAGTGGTAATATCCACTCGTCATACAAGAGTAGAATCTGCTACTGTACTGTTTAACAGGTCCGTAATGACAGTTGTCAGGTGCTTGACAGAACAACTGTTTATCACACAAATATTAGAACAGTTTGATTGTCATTTATGTTCTCTTACCGTTTTTTCCCATTCATTGTAAGTAATGTATCTTTGTTCTGCCATAATGTTAACTCTTTCAAGTTCAGTATATGCTTACTTGGAAACCGTACGATACCAAGTAGTTTCTAATTGTGGTTACTCGTGTTGATTCAAGTTGAGAGGTGTTTCAACCAAATAATTATTACTCCAAAGAATTGTGACGTTTACGTACTTTATATATTCTTACAGTCTCTCTAGTTTTAATAGGTAACTTTTGTTGAGCAGGCTTTTTGTTTGCCGTACATTAATCTATTCCAAACTAATTGTGTCTTAACATTAATTTACAAGCATACTGTATTATGCATGCACTCTTGTGGTTACCAGTCACGTAATATCTATATTTAGAATAACAAGTAGGCACAAGTTATTGAGTAAGCATGTAATCTGTGGTCTTGGTAAAATTTTGATAGCTATAGCCTATTGTTTGGTAATCAGTGCTGTCAAAATTCAAGTGGACGATACTGTTGAAAGGCTTCTCCAAGGGACTTTTTATACGTAAATATTTTTCAAATTCCCTTATACTGAATATGCCTATTCTTGCAAAATGTACAGTTCTTATGCATATAAGCACACAACTCTACATGACACTATCAACACTGAAAATACAATGGCATCTATGTGGAATATATTTGTTCAAGTTCCAGGAAAGCAGACTGTTATACTGATTATGCAAAGTGTAAGTAAGCTATGTTAATATTTTGTGCAGTGTAAATTTTTTTTGTATCATGTAGGATGCAACAGTTTGTGACTTATATGGAAAAATGAGGGAATGACTTCCAGAACTCAGTAAGTACAATTTCAGGCTCTGCAGTGGAACAAAAGATTTTTCACCAGATGATAGTAATCAACGCCTTGATGAAGGGAGACACAGTCTGAACAATGGTGCTAGTATCTTTGTGACTTTTCCAATGCTTGGAGGGATATAATGCAAATAATCACACTGTACCTTATAGTTTCAAACTGGTTGGCAGAATTGGCTATGCAGCTTTTTTAAATGCATGTACTTTGTAATAGCAGTTATGAAGATTTTGCATATGAATATTTGATTTTTATCATGTTACAATACATGACGATGACTACATTTGTCTTTTATCAATCCCAAGAAATCAGAACAAGATTAACGTGTCATTATTTTGTAGCATGTAATTGTTGATCATAGAACTTATACACTTGCATAATTAGATCAAGAATAATTTACCCTGCTTTGCTCTTACCTGTTTATATATAAAATTTGGTGTTCACAAGTGTAGTGGTTATATATGTGCATGTTACAGTTTTACTACTTTGTGAATATCAGGTTGGTATTGTGCATGTCCGTGTCTTTTCTTGACTTTGTGAGGTGGAGACATATGGTGACATTGTAGTACATACATTCCCTGTATTGTACACCAGAGTGTGTTTGCAAAATCCATTTATTGCAAAGTATATACTTAATGAGCATCTCACTATGCATGCGTACAGTATACATGAAAATTATTATCTTAGTGTCACCTATATTAGTGGTTATGCCCCGTGAAATATGCTTTGCTATATTGTTACTATAGGTGCCTAATATGTACGGTAAGAGAAAAGGTGAACTGGACAATATTGCCGTGCTATTTCATGATGGTAATCACAAAACATGTGATAATGACCTTGCTCTAAACATTGGTATTGGGGACTAGTGTGTCTTCTAACTGGTCCATCATGGAGGTGATATTGAGCGGCACTGGTTACTTCACACCATAGCTATCAAAACCATGCATATATCATAACACTTTGGTTATGTCATCTTACCAATTTGTTTATCCTTTCTCATAATAGAAGTAATACCTGGTGCTCATGGTTGTTTTTAGTAACGGAGATTGATTTCTTTTGACCAATTACTATAGCACTGCACCATGCATTTGTTTAAATATTACAGGAAACCATAGAGTTCTGGTTATGAGCTACGTATGCATAAATTATAATGCCGCCAAAACTGTAACCATATTCATACTACACAATAATTACCAACTTATGGCTAAACTTATATACGTACATTTTTGAGTCCCTATCATCGTTTATATTCAGTGTGATGAATTTGACAGTTTACAGTGCTGTGGTGTTCATCACAAAAGAAATGATACTCAGATATCTCTAGACAGGTGTATGTAGTCCTGGTGTACTTTTTAGCCATACTTTCACAATGCATTGCCTCACAATTCTTTTGGCCTTTTTGATGTATAGGACAATTCAGCTCTTTTGCATGATATTCACAGAAATAATGATAATCTCTTTCATCATCAAGACAAGTGTAGTACATGTGATCATAAGGAATTATATCATATCGGTCACATTCAGGAACTTGGCACTTCTTTCTGTACATATTGTTTCATGTATACTATGTAGCACATGTGTACACTTACCTTGGCGGTCTCCTTTCGCTCATGTTAATAATTACAGTGTAAACGCTAGCTACACGCAGCAGGTATAATTGAATGTTTACACAATTAATACTCAGATACATGTGCTGCTCGTTTTTAAAGGCTTGTGGTCATTCTGTGACAATGCATTTTGGTTACACTATTATATTACATCTTCAGTAGTAATGACGTATGCAATCAGCATAATGTAGAAATGTAGACGTAATTGGTCCGACAGATTTATTTTGCACTGATTATTTGTAAGCTGTTAAAACCATGTCATAAAATTCTGTTAAATGTTGGATGAATTGGACAATATGATGCATTTTTAAAATGATAGTTACAAAAGTTATGAGTTCTTTGTTGGCCAGGCTCAGTTGATAAACAGTTGAAGTGTGCGAAACCATACGTCTTAACATCTGCATCACAGTTCCCATCATTTACATCACACTTCTTACGCTGTGAACAAGAAGAATGTACAGTGAATGACACACAAAGTCTAATTTTAGAGATGTAGCAAACAGTGTGCATGTTACAGTAACACTTACTGGTTTGTCAAGATCATTGTGAACAATTTCAACTACATTTCTGTGACTGATAGTGTGGTTGGTCACTTTTGCCTGTAGAAATTTTACTGAATTACTTTAAAGTTTTGTGTCATACTTACATTATTAGGAAGATCTGTAGGTTGTAGTTGGTATACATTATTGTTAGTGACTTCTTGCTATTGTAAAATAACACAGAGATTAAAGAAATACTACACAATGAATTACCTGTTATAACATGTTTGGTAATGAGTCATCTAACCTGATGATTTGTCAGTTTTTGTGAAGACATTGTAGTTGACTGGAATTTCCTGTGTGTTGTAATAGAGAGTTACAAAAATATTAGAATACATCAACAAAACATTGAGGTAATTAAACTATAGTTTTTGTCTTTAGTTTAGATCATTGTGGTGTTAAGAGGAAGATTGTTTTCTACTTCACTAAGTGATGACACATGTTCAATGCAGTAAAAAGGTTAGTTTTGTATATAGAATATATAAAACTAGTTTCTTCTCTTTAACAATAATCTAGAGTAATGTGTTACTTGTTTTTATACATTAAATACTTGCCTGTAACTGTTTATTGTTTTCTCTGGCTCTTTGCTCATAAACAATGCACTTCTATATACTGTAAATTACAACTTGTTCTAATACTGACTGTGTACACTTGATCACATGACTCAGCAACTGCATTCCTTTCAGAAGCCAGATAACTAACTTACTACGTAACGGTGTTTTCCACGAAAAATACCCTATTGGTGGATGTAGACCGCACATCCGTCTATCCAATAACTAAGTACCGCAGGTTGTTTGTGTGTACAACTAAATGTCACGTCAACAAATGATGCCATCTGTTTAGAATGTACCACAATGCCACATCAGTCAGTCACTGACCTTCACAAATACTGTTTGTGCCGACAATTTATTAGAAACCATAGGATTCGTGATAGCAGTTGACATGATGCTTGAATCTGATCATCTGTTCTCAAAAATGTATTATTTCTTAGTATTGAATAGGAACTCTTTGTTACTAACAATCTTCAGTATACAATAAGTTGTAATATTTTTAATATTTTCCCAACTTGCCTATAGTATAACTACTAGCCAAATACTAGCCAAACAAAACACTGTACTATAGTCAAAGAAAGAGCATATGTGTGTATTATAGTATCCTGTCTGTTACAATATACACCTACACTAACACTATGTACATACCACAGATGACAACATGTTGTGGCTTGCCATAGCAACCTAACAAAGAGAGCCAGTCTAAAATTATTCATACTAGAAATAACAAGTTCAGTAAAACTGTTCAAGTTAAATATTATTATGACCATCTGTATCCTACCACATAAACAAGCACAAGCTTGTACCTTTAACATACCTGTTTAAACAAAACATATATAAATTATATATATATATATATATATGAAAAGGTATATTGAAAAAGAAAGCCATCTCATACATGAAATTGCAAGCAATACTGCAAAGTTGTGGGAAGGTTTGTCAACAAGTAGTGTATGCATGTGGTTGAATGCTGTAATTACATGAAGTCCCATTTTTATTTTTATCATGATGGACTATTCTACATGAAATTGTCAGGATTCACTGAACTTGTGTTTGTAACACAAGAATAGTCATCTCTAAAAGGTTCAATGTCCACCTTATTGTGTGTAACTAGCATGCATGTTGAGAGTGTTGCAAGGCATGTACCTCTTTTATCATATGCATGCAATCAAATGTATGTGATCCTGGTAAGAATTTCCTACAGCTTCACTAGCAACTATTTCAAACTATTTCAGTACGTAATTATATGTTATAGGAGAACTTGTAATGACTAGGTGAGTGATTTTTAAGTGGATCTAGCCAAGGTACATGTAGTACTGACCTAATAATTGGAAGGTTCGGGATTAAATGCTCTGTTATGGTAAGTTGCTGGTTTCGTTGAGCAAGAAACTTTATTCATATTGCTTTGGTCTACCCAGCTGTTAATGGGGACATGATGACCTGATGTCAACTAGGAAAGTGGCCCACCCAGCTATAACATCAATGGGTACCTGGTGTAAACTGGGAAAGCAAATGCTAACTGTCCGTGCATGTCTCACATTGCAGGTGTAAAATTAGATGAGACTTTGGGCATCCAAACCTTTACCTGTGAGACATGATACAACCTCCTATGGGTTACTAGTCCTCCTCAGGAAGTTTGCCTGCACTGACTCACAGCACCTGAGTAGCTGCCATTCACTTGGTAGGTGTGACCATGCTAGCACAGTAACTAAAGAATATGACTTTAGTATACATGGTATTTGTTGCATCATGTAGTTGTTAATTCCATCCATTAAGAATTTGATACATCTGCTTTGATAGGTAGTACCATACATATTTGTCAGTTACCTACTATAAACTCAACTTCAAGTTCTGTGTATAGACTTTTAACTACATAAGTACATAACCAAAATTTCTTTATTAGGAGATAACTGTCTCATGCATTTTATGTGTGTTACTTGCTAGAGATAGTGTGCCATACTCACCTTATACTAAGTTTCGTTATAATCTGTTTGCTCACAACTAGAAAACCGTGGTTTAATTATATTGTATTCAGTGGGTTATACGAAGCCATTGTACAGGGTATACAATGTTTTACTGTAAAGATTACATGAACAAGGTAGTGATTAAATGATAAACTACAGTATTTGTACACGTCAAAAGTTCCGCTGTCGAAAACAGTTCTAGTTGTCATAGAAATTGTTAGAATGGATAGGGCAAGTTGCACCATCATATGGTATGAAGCAGTCAATACAGAAAATGTGGAATTCGTCTGGGTCCAAACACCAGAAGTTGCTGTAGTATTCCACTAGATTGTAGATGGTGGCACAGTAGTCACACTGTAGTGTTAGGTGCTATAAAACAAGCGAGTATATCATAAAATTCTTACCACTACTAGTTCTTCAACTTCTTCCATACCTGTGATTTTTGCCCCCCTAAAAGATGTAATAATAATCGTAATAGGCAATTTGAATGCTGCGATATGAACTAACCTTTAACAAATGTGACAGTCATGCAAAGTAGCAGGTAGGTGTTGTGTAGAGTAAACTACAAACAGGTGTATGCACACTGCTGTGTTAGAAATGCCCTCTGTTCTGTGGTATGTAACCTTAGGAATGATATAGTTGTTACTCCCGTTGTCATCAACATTGTATGGATGCTGGAGGTGGTTGTGGTCGAAAGCAGCTTGTCATAATTGTGGAGTTTCCCTTAGATTGTCCCTTTATGTAATACCTCTCTAGACTTGTACATATACGTATGGTATATCAGGTGGACACCATCTAAAAAAGTTGGTGTGTGATGTTGTATGTGGACATATGCCCATGCTTTACAGCTTTGCATTTTTATGTTACTGATTGGTAGTATGTACGAAAATATTTGTCATTAATTCAAATACATTTGCTTTCTATTGTACAAGTACGAGGAAAATTTGACGTCTACACCTGCAGGGTGCAGTTACTGCATAGTAGTGGACATTAGATTCCTATTTCAGCTTGTCAATAGTATGGCTATGACTGTAGTAGGGATTAAATGTCAACTAGTATAGCTGCAGGTGTAGTTGACCTCCCTTGTTTCATTGTTTTTTTATGTCTATTGTCCCTTCTCAAATTATACTTTTCCTTACACTTGTTTGTTTACTTTTTTGGAGTAACAATTCATTATTGTTACATCAAATGAAAGAATGGTGCCAGACACATCAGTTGTTGTGCGCTCCTATTATTAATGACTAAAACACGTAGTCACAATTCCGCTTCTTTTTTGGCTCTGTACCACCCCGTTATACAGTGTTACAAATGAAGAACAGTACAAGAAATGCCTCTGCAATTAATCCAGTCAAGATGAAGTAACGTATACATGTTACTTCACAACAAAGCTACATCAATTTTCTGAATTGTACTTTCATTACCTGTTCCTGTAGTTATGTGTCATAATGATGATAACTGCGGTTTATAAAATTTGTTTTAAGTGTGTTCATGCAAACCATTACAGTTTTTGGTAAGATTATTTTGTTTACAGCTTCTTTGTATTGTAGCTTTCACAGTAGAAGCTTATGAGTTTAAAATACATTTTGGCTACCAACCTGTTTAATGTTATTTGATCTGACGTATTGTTGGGATTTACACGAGTGCATTATACATGTAATGTGGTTTATGTTCATTAATCAGTGCATGTACGTGCATTTAATACACTGACAACAAAAACAGCTTGAACTTTATTTAGGGTACAAGCTGTACATCATGATAATAGGATCTGTATTACTGCAAATGCTACTACATGCTTCATGTGTGCAGACGTAATGTTTTTGCAAAATTGCATGAGTGTATACTTGTATGTGTATGCATGCAGTAGACTAATCAAGTCTATGGTAGCCACTTAAGTGAATATGACAACGTTGCTGCTCAAAATGATACTGACGGAAACAATGGTAACAACCACCACAAGAGTAGTATCTGCTAGTAAAATTAATAGGACAACTGGTATTTTTATTCCCATTTGTTCCATACTTTGTTATAGTAATAGTATCTATGCTTTCCCATAATATCTTTTGATAACGCTTGACATACGTATATATGCAATTGTTTGGTGTATTAATTTATATTGATTTTTCTGATGGTGTGATATCATGTGAGCGATAGCATATTTGTGGTATCGTATAAAATTGCTTGATTACGAACACCTGTACTCAGTGGCCATTCCTATTAATAATAGTAGCATACAACAGTCGCTATATAGAGCTATTATAGAAAGGTGCAGTAGACATTATTGACAGTTTCTATCCATGATAAATAAGGTTTGTGGGTTTGTATGAATGATACAAAATAATCTCTGTCTTCTGGCTAGTTTCTTTGATATCCATCATAATGAACTGGACAGTTCCTTAGTACATTATGTTCTCGGCAGAAGACATGATAGCATCCTTGGCTTAAGCAAGAATATACTGTTCTACTGTATTGTAAAACAGTTGTCCCATATGAAGAGCAGTTTGGAACTTGGCATTGAAGCTACGTATTGGAAAAATATAAGAGCATGATTTGATTTGGATTTCTTACCCCGTTTTGGTGTCTGTCCATTTGGCTGCTATTAATTAATCAATTTGAGTCAGCTCGACAAATGTGTTGCTCTCCACACTATTAGATACTTGTATCATAATTACGATAGTGCAGAATTTTTGCTTTGTAGAAAAAAATTGCTGAGTTTGCTTTTTGTGTACGGTGCATTACCTTGTCCATAGCAGCACTGTATTACAAGAATGCTTGTAGAACTAATGATGATGAATTGTCTTGGCATAGAATTTGTGGAAATTTACTCTTAATATGCTAAGAAATGATGAATATATTTCGAAGCATCCTAGCAGGGATTATCAGTATTCCTTAAACTCATGCTACTTTATTGGTTGATAGTATATCAACGTTCATGCACTTTTCAAAATTTATTTACTGAAAACTAGACATCATGCTGCCGTATGTGCTTCATGCAAAGAGAAAATAGTGCATTTTTTAGTATTAAACATGTGTCAGACTACCCTCGTATACTCTTAGCATTCCAAGTGTACAGTATGTGGTATCTTTCCATTATCTCTTTACAAAGTCAACTACAAAAGGTGGAAACAACAAACAGCATACAAATTGTAGGCTCTGTTGTCAGCATTTTATTAGGGGCTTTCTTGGAAAACACCTAGTACTAGCATGCATACGTATACAGGTGTGCACCCTTATGGTCAACCAGTTATGCAATGTCTATATTTAGAATCATAGCACGTATGCACAAGCTATAATTGAAGTAAGCAAACAACCTTAGGTCAGCAATATCATATAGCACTCTATTACTCAGTAATTGGATAACCAGAAGACCTGAAAGTGACTAATGCTAGGATTATCCACCATCAAAATATCAGGGACTTTTCTGCATAATTCCCTTATGCTTATTCTTACATCATGCTATTGTATATAAATGCACACAAACTCAACATGGCTCTATCAATACCAAGACACATACAATGGCATCCCAGTGGACTATTTTTGTTCAAGCTGTAGGCAAGAGCAGTGCTACCCTGATTTTGCGAAGTGTAAGTACATGAATGTTTTGTGCTGCATTTAAATTCTCATTACAGGATGCTACAGTTTGTGACTTATATGGAAAAGTGAGAGAACGATTTCCAAGACTCAGCGAAAAAAGGTTCAGACTGTGTAATGGTCTTAAAGAAATTTCTCCAGATGATAGCAACTGTCAACTTGATGATGAGAGATATGATCTAAAGAATAATGCCAACATTTATGTAACTTTTCCAGCACATGGAGGAGTTTAGCATACTTTGTATATAGTGTACCATATATTTACTGAATATATACTACTGAATTTTTATATTTTATATTTGCATACTTATGTACATATATCTCAACTCATCGTTAATCACAGTACTGAACTTAATTTACATGTTATTTCGAATTTTGCATGTCTCAGCGTATTTTTCTACTTTATGTCACACGTAACCATGGAGTATGCCTGTTGCATGAGCATTATCTGGGTGATATAAGGGTCAATTTACCCTTAGGTTGGCATTTTTCACTTGTTTTACTATTAAGTCACTTGTGTCTTAGGGACCCTGGGTAGTGGCAAATGTCTTGAACTAGGTTGGCATTCTGTGTATGTAGCCACAGTAGTGAATTCAGATAACAGTAAATAGCACATGTTTCAAGATGTACTGGCATCTGCATGCAGGTTACACTATAATGTTACTTGATTGCTTGGCTGTTCAATTAAAAACTTTCATAATATGCTTGCATTATTTGTTTGCTACCCCTGTTTATGGGGAAAAGAACATTATTAGTAACCGGAAATTCTTTCATTTAACACTTTATAGATCATCCTTACTGTAGACACGGACACTCAGAAATCGCCATACATTCAAAGTACTTAGATAATAATAATTCAACTATGCTGGTATTCCATGTCAAGAATTTTCAAAAGGCTATAAAATCTATTCCACTGTCAGTTACATACTTTGTATGATGATGCATATGAAACTGAGGTTGTAATACTACATTATCTGACTTTGATTGCAGTCAGAACTCAGCAGTAGTAGTAGTAGCCTTACAATATGCAAATAGAAGTACTTAGAGCTACAAGATTGAAGTTAGTTAACAAATGTACACAAGTATGTATGTTTGACTGTAAGTTATAACTCTATGGCAGTAATGATACGTTAATTGTAACAGTTCAGTTTTATATCCTACGATATCCAAAGGCATGAACAGGACAATTTTGTCTTTCAAAATGATATTGACAAAAATAATGATACTGACCACTGAGCAAACAAGAGTAATATCTGCTGCTATACTTTTTGATTGGTCCACGGTGAAATGCTGCAGGATTAGTTACTTGACAGTAGTACTGTTTTGTAAATACATGATATGACTGAAGGTCTTCAAAGGCTTATTATTTCTTACCCATTCTTGCCATCCTTGATTAAAGTAATAATATTCAACTTCTTCTGAACTCTCAGCCATAGCTTGTACGTATATTTCGAATTAATGATACAGTTCGTGGACTACGCAGTCAATTATCGTGGGTAACAATATGGCTTCTATCATAACGTAGTTGTATACCATAATTGATTGTGTGTGCTGTGGTTGACAATAAGTTTCATTACTTATGATAGATGTGTAACATTTCATACTAGATAGGTATATCTGTCTTATTTATGCCTGACTCATGTAATGCTATACTGGTTGTGTTTGTTAGTCACATGTCTCTGAATACACAAAATTGCAGGCATACACTTTAGGTAATAGCACATGTAAAAGCACACATATACGTTTGATTGCAAGTAGAAAGGAGTCTTAGCTGACTCCATAGAAGTGCCTGTGAACACTTGTATTGCCATGGTCTTGTATTTGTTTTCTGGACATTGCTATTGTTTCTTAAAGATATATAGTAGGGCTGTTATTGCACTTAAACCTTCTTGATAAATCCACCAAAAGGTACCAATATTGGTAAAGTTCTTTAGCATAAGAAAGAATACTTCAGCCATTTTATTTATGCAATGTAGTTGTTTAAATAAACTCCGATATGCAATAAGATTCAAATACATTCCAAATAATATACTACCCATTCAAATCCATGTACAAATGAGCTGTTGTCATGTATGTATATGGAGAATCTCTTATGCAAGTGTATCATAAAATTCTGTTGAATGTTGGATGAATAGGACAGTATGTAGCATTCTCATAATGATATTTGCAGAAGTTATGAGTAGATGGTTGACAAGGCTCGGTCGCTGACAAACAGTTGAAGTAGTGGTGATTGTAGGTTTTTACTGGTTCTTCACATTTGTCATTGTTTACATCACATTCTTTTGTCTTGAATACCTGCAAATAGATAATGGCATTAACAATAGAAGTAGTAGCTAATACAGGTACCGCAATCACCATGGAGAAAATACCTACCATGGCAATGCAAATTATTGCATAGCAGCACTTACACGTAGTATAGTGGACACTGTTAATGCCTTCTATAGATGTAGAGGGCTTTGAATTTGTCAAAGTCAGCAATTCAATTCAACTACTTTTAGTAATCACATACGTTTGTATGAATAACAAAGCATACGATATGTAATTCACAGAGCAGCTGTACTGTGATAGCATGCATAATGCATTTGTAACACTTACTGGCTCATTGAAGTCATTGCAAACTTTTTCAATCGTATTTTTACCACTGGAATGAACCCTTGTTGTTTTCATCTGTATAGAGTAATAAAACATGTGCATGGCATCTGTCTTGCCAGTATACTAGTTTAAAGTGTCGTAACTTACATTGTTGGGAGATTCTGTAGTTTGTGACTGATACATGTTATTGTTGATTTCTTCATGCTGTTAGTAAAAGACATGAGTACAGTAGAATGCAAATTGTAACATGAATTAACCTCTCTATTAGTCAGTTTTTGTGAAGACATTGTAGTTAAATGGAGTTACCTGTGTATTGTAATACAGTCACTAAAATATTAGAATACATCAACAAAACATTGAGGTAATTAAACTAGTTCTTGTTTTTTAGTTTAGATCATTGTGGTGTTAAGAGAAGATTGTTTACTACTCCTCTAACTGATAAAATGTGGTACTCTTTTGTATATAGAAATAAAATCTTTAGTTTCTTCTCCAACAGTAGTCTAATGTAATGATTTGTTACTTGTATACAATATAGTTTATGATTACTTGCCTGTAATTGTTTATTGTTTTCTCTGGCTCCTTGCTCATAAAACAACAAGACTTCTACCGTAAAAAACACAACTTGTTCTAATACTGACTGTGTACACTTGATCACATGATGTGACTCAGCAACTACATTCACTTCAGAAGTCAAATAACCAACTGACTACGTAACGGTGTTTTCCACGAAAAATACCCTATGGGTGGAAGGCAATAACACTTCACCGCACATCCGTCAATCCAATAATTGAGTACCGCAGGTTGTTTGTGTGTACAATTAAATGTCACATCAACAAATGATGCCATCTGTTTAGAATGTACCACAATGCCACATCAGTCACTGACCTTACTATTATACCGGAAATTTATTAGCAGCCATAGAATTCATAATAACATTAATTTTGGCATGATGCTTGAATCTGTTCCAAATAGTCTGTTAATTCTTGGTACTGATTAGACTGTCTTTGTTACCCACACTCTATCACTCTTATACACAGTAAACTGTGCAAAAATTTAACATTTTCCCAGCCTGCTTTTAGTAGAACTACTAGCCAAATGCTAGCCAAAAAGAACACTACTGTACTAACCAAAACAGAGTATATGTGTGCATTATAATCTCCTGTCTATTAAAATATCTAGTTGTCACACACCTACACTCACATACATACCACAGATGACAACATGTTGTGGCATGCCATAACAACCTATAACAAAGAGAGCCAGTCTAAACCTATTCATACTAGAAATAGCAAGCTCAGCAAAACTGTCTGGGTTAAATATTGTTATGACTATCTGTACCTTACTACATAAACAAGGACCAGCTAGTAACTTTAACGTACCTGTTTTAACAGAAAAATAAGTGAAATGGCTGGAGTATGTTGAGAAAGAAGGTGTGATTTTTCCATGTCACATATGACAGTAAAGCAAAAGATGTGTGAAGGTTTGTAGGATCACATCAACAACTTGTGTATGTATGTGGTTGAATGTTGGAATTACAAAAAAAGTCCCATCTGTATTGTTATTCTTATCATGATGGACTACTCTAGATGAAATTATTAGGATTCAGTGGTATTATCAAGTTATTGATATTGTTATTAGCACTTTACAGTGACCAGCACTGAAGGTCTGACAGCAACATATGCTGCAGCCTTTGGATTACCTAACCTAACAAGAACTGGAGACTTCAAATGATTACTAAACCTGGCTAACAATAAGGTGAAACAGAAAAGGGCTAAAGAACAGAAAAAAAATCCCTGCTACCCCAGGATTGGAACTGCAGGCCACTCAATGTCTAATTGCAGGCCACTCAATGTCTAGTTGAGCGCCACACTCAGTCTCTTCCAGGAGGAATGGATTTTCTTTCTGTAAACCTAAGTATTTATTGTTATTAGCACTTTACAGTGACCAGCACTGAAGGTCTGATAGCAACATGTGCTGCAGCCTTTGAATTACCTAACCTAACAAGAACTGGAGACTTTAAACAATTACTAAACCTGGCTAACAATAAGGTGAAACAGAAAAGGGCCAAGAAAGGGAAAAAAAATTCCCTCCAGTTTGTAACTCATCTGTGTCCGCCTTATTGTGTATAACTAGCAGTCATACATGTTGAGAGTGTTGCAAGGCTTTTAGCATTCTTTATTTCATGCATGCATTAAGAATTCTTATGAACATGCTAATTCAGTCTCAAGGATAATAGGAGAGCATAAATGGTGCCCTTGTAAAACTCTACCTTGGCTAGATCCACTTAAAGCATATGCAAAGATTACTCATCTAGCCATTCTGCCAAAAACAGCTGACAAAGAGGGACTGTTTTAAATTCCTGTATATGAACACTGCTTACTGTGCATATTCTTTCTACTATGTGCTGTCAACCAATCTGATTTCCTCGTTTGGAGTGAGGTAAATATAGTATTGTAGAGCCATGAGCTTTTCATTTGCTTGATGTGTAAAGTAGTGATGACTATATGGATTTGTAGCAGTCGAAGGTTTTTTTTCTGTTTCTACTACTTATTAGTAATGCATATAAACCAGTTAATACTGAATGTAGTTTGTACACAGAATGGTGTCGATACTTCCTACATGGTAAGTGTGTCTACCCACTTGATTGAAATATTAATTCTATTAGTGAGTGTAAGTGCTAGCAAGGGTGAGACATCATAGCCAAGTGGTAGAGCACCAGCCCAACAATTGGAAGGTTCTAGGCTCAGTACTTGGTCATGGTTGTTGTTTTATTGAGCAAGAAACTTTACTCACATTGCTTCGGTCTACCCAGCTGTTTAAATGGGGACCTGCATGGTTGCCTGATGTCAACTAGGGAGCCAGTCACAACATCAATACGTACCTGTGAAAACCACAAATGCTGACTGTCCATATCTCCTCACAAAGTAGGAAGACATTTAGGTGGGACTTCAAGTGTCCACACCTTCACCTGTGAAACATGGTACAGCCTCCTTGCACAGTAATAAAATATAATAGTACTAGTCCTGCCCCAGGGGGCTAGGATTTGTCTTTGCTGACTAACAGCACCTGAGTAGATGTCCCAGTGCTGGTTTACTAGGTTAGTGTGACCATGCTAGCACAGTAGCCAAAGGCTTTGCTCTTTGAATATGACTCTCCTATTTTTGCTAGGCACACATGTAATATCCTTGACTTAGTATATGAAGTATCAAGTAGTCATCCATTAAGAATTTGAAACATTTGTTTAGTAGTATACAATTTTGTTGATTACCTATACTAAACGTCAAGCTTTGTTTATTTGTTGCGACTTATAGACTCTTAACTACTGTTATACATAGCCTAAATTACAGTACTTTCCTAGTGTTCATTGCTACAGTACTACCCCACACTCACCTTGTACTGAGTTTTGTTATAGTCTTTTTTGCCTACGACTTGACAATCGTGGTTTAATTATATTTTATTCAGTAAATTATAAGAAGCCATTGTACAGAGTATACAATGTTTTACTGCAAAGGTTGCATGAACAAAGTAATAACTAAACGATAGACTATGTACATGTCGAAGTTTCGCTGTAGAAAACAGTTCTAGTTGTCATAGAAACTATTAGAATGGATAGGGCAGGTTGCACCATCATATGGTATGAAGCAGTCAATACAGAAAATGTGTAATTCATCTGGGTCCAAACACCAGAAGTTGCTGTAGTATTCCACTAGATTGTAGATGGTAGTACAGCAGTCACACTGTAATGTTAAGTGGTACTAAGCAAATAAATCTAACATAAAATCCTCACCATTACTAGTTCTTCAGCTTCCTCCATACCTGTGACTTTGCCCTCCTAAAACATGCAGTAGTAACCATAATAGGCAATAAGAATGCCACGATATGAACTAACCTTTAACGAACGTGGCAGTCACGCAAAGTAGCAGGTAGGTGTTGTGTAGAGTAAACTACAAGCTACACTGTTGTGTTAGAAATGCCCTCTGTTCTTTGGTATGCAGCCTTAGGAATGATAGTCGTTACTCCCTTTTGTCGGTATTATATGGATTCATAAGGAAGGAACTAAAAGACATTTTGTTGTCATATTTGTGAGGTTTTCCCCTTAGATTCTCCCATTACATAAGATATCTGTGGAGTTGTACGAATATGGTATATATCAGGTGGACACTGTCAAATGTATTAATCTATGATTTACTAAGTGGATGTGTGCACCTGTCTTGTATGTAACTTCATGTTCAAAAGCTATTCTATGTTACTGTACATCACCAGATGACATCACAGAGTGGCAGTACATGTAAAATTTACACCTATTTCCTATAAGCATGTTAGCTTTAGGGCTGGGGGATAGTATGAACATAACATATCGAAATATCAGGATAGTATTGCTATCAGTATTGCCTATTGTTTGAAAAATTACTATTGGACAGTAATTAACATTTAAAAATATGCAGAAATTACTGCAAAATTATTTTTAAAATAATATTTGGGAGCAAAAATTAGCCTAAAAGGCTGTTTAGTACTAACTCTTAGTGAAAACATATCCATAAGTAACATCCATACTTGCAAATCTCTTTGAAGGTAAAAAGTAGAAAATAGGTGAATTTTCACTATCGTGCTTTCGTCTATCGTGAACAGTGTCTTACTATTGTTCGGACACTGAAAAATCCACTATTGCCCAGCCCTAGTTAGTATATTTGTTATCACATTCAAATACATAATATTTTACACTCATTCAAGATACTGTTAAACTTAAGTTTTTTATCCCTGATACTGATAAATATGATTGTTTCAATTAATTTGCAATTTTTTTCAATCATTCAGTATTTTTACTGACATGCTTTAAGCACACTACTTTTTTTTATAATGTAGGATCTGAATACTTCAGCTAACACAGAGCTATGAAATTGAACGTGGGTTATAATGAGATCAATTGTAATATCCGTACGCCTAGGGGAAAATAAACAATGCTAAAGTCTCTGGCAACTGGGCTTGAATCCTATTTTTAGTCCACAGGATATCTCTATTGTGCATCAACCTGTTTTATATCCATAAAGTATAGGCTGACATCTCCAGCATGCCTGGTAATATACATGGCTATCTGATGGAAGTAAGCGTGGATTATTTGCCAGATTTATTAATTAATTAATCCCAAAAAAATGTTGACTGTACAAATAATGTGTATAAAACTTGAACAGTTAAAAATCATGTAGTATAGTTGCCTACACTAAAAAGGTGTATACAAAAAATGTGCATAGTGCATGTCATATACACACATCATGTTCCTCCACGATTCCTAAATAACACATATAATTGGCCACCATTGCTGAGATGTACTTGCTGTTGTCCATAGTCAGGAGAATATTCTTTAGTTCCATCACAAAGCCTAAAGTAGTGTTCACTCAACTTGGGAAACTTTTCTCTTACTTTTTGATACAGTTCACAAACAGTAGAATCCTATGATAAACCATGGAATTACTGTATGTAGCTTATATAGAGCTAATATATATTCTTACCTCTGTTGCTTTGATGTAAGCTTTTAGTCCATCAGTTATGGTAACAAGTACACTAAATTGATTCAGAAATTCCATTGTATATAAAAATCTTGATATATTCATTGTGTATACCTACCTATGCTTTTATATGCTACACCAGATGTGATAAATGTGCTGATTCAGTGTAGGGGATATTTTGTAATTCATTGTCCGGGTTAGGGTAATTCCTGCATGGGTCCAGTTGTTTTATGGGTGTATTTTGCAATGATATTATAGTGTATAGACAGTAAAGATAACCGAAATTCGCTATATACGTAACTTGTAGCTGCTGGTATATAGTCATACAGATCCGACAACTTTTGCTCACATGGTTTTTAGCTTTCTCAAATTCCCACTTGTTAAAACTCCACTTTTTCTACATCATCAGAATTCACTGGTATCATTAATGTATGTTTATAACACAGGAATATTAGTTTAGGTTTTAAAGCCTACTCCACTGTGTGCATCTGTGTAGCAGTAATGCTTTTTGGCCTATTTCATATACCTACGTATTGGTGACAGACATAGCCACACCGGTAACTACTATTTCATTCTCAGGGATATACAAGAGAGCCAGTCATAATCAAATGTGTGGTCTCTTGAAGTAGCTCTAACCAAAGTGGAGTTTCATAGGGCATAAAAGTTACAATTTTGATTCTTTGGATTTTAGTTGAACATACATTTACCTACAATATATCTGAAAAGAAGTTGAAGAAGAATATTCTAAATATCATTTTACAGTGGAAGATACTAGATAGGTACAGGCTTGACATATATACCCATTTGTTCTCCTGTGAGTCCTGTTGAAATGACTAGGTTGTTTGAGGCTTGGACTATCCTACAAAGTTATGTAAATGTGATTCTGTGTGTTTCATACCATTTCAATTCATCTGGCCAGAGCTTCCAGCGATTGGCCTTAGACTTGCCCGTCCATTTAGAGCTCTAACTAATGCCCACCCTTCAACCCATGTAAGCACTTATACAGTTTCACTTATGCACATAACACAGTTTTGCAAAGGCTGATTCTTGTATTCTGTATGCTCTGAAGGACCAGAAATGGCTCCATTTTTAGTAAAAATTTCAATGGGATAGTTACAAAAGTTGTACCATTTAAACCATGATATCTGTGAATGTACATTGTGCCCATTAGGTTGGTTTTATACATTCAGATTCATAATTGAAGTGTTGTTGTAGTCTATATCAATTGTGAAAATTAGAAAAAGATTGATGGACATAATAAATGCATAGAACTTGTACAACAAAGTGTTCAGTCACTGTTCATAATATTTTCCTAACTGCCTACACTGCATGACTACATATCTACATCATCATCCTCCAGACACTCTAAATAAAACTTGTATCTGACCTCCTACACTAAAATCTACTATTTCGTCTTTGCGATCTGGGGAGAGTTCTTGGCTGCCTTTCACTAATCTGAAGTACTGCCTGCTTAAGCTAGAAAACTTCTCCCTTACTTTTTGCACAGATAGTGGTATCCTATACTTACCTCATCAATGGTAATATAGCCTTTCTGCCCATCTTGTACATTAACAAATACATTGGTTGGAAGAGCCATAATGTATACTGTACATATGTAATATATTCATCATTGCAGTGTGTGTACCTTTATAAGCTATGGAGGAGAGGGCCTACGGTGTGTTGAATTTGCTGATTCATTCCAAGGAATGTTTTTGATGAAGTAACTATTTCGAGGTTAGGGAAATACTATCTGAAATTAAGTGATTAACAATAACAGTACAGTTGCAAATAATCAACACCAGGATTATATGGTCTTGTAATGAGTATTAGTTTCTTGTAGCTTGTGCAAGCAAAGTACATCTGTATGTACTTAGGGCTATTGTATGCGTAACATTTATTCATTGTGTGTATTCACCTGGTTTATCCCAGCATACTTTTTTGATGAACAACAGGTGCAACACCCACCCTTTATTGATGTTAGCTTTTTGTTTGGCTTACTAAACGTAAGTACACATTTATACTGTAGACTGATGTGGTTTTATATTAACTTCCGTGTCATCTATGTTACTGTGCATCCATCATGCAGTATTTGGTTGCATTTACATGTGATGAATTTTTTACACAATTTTAATTATTATTGGATGATTACATATGTTGTGTTCAGTTCCTAATGCTTGCTACAGATGATATCAGCCTATTAATACTTTTCTTACACATTACATGACTATAACTTATATTATGCTATAGTTTCACAGTTTGCTTTCTTCAATACCTTCTGTAGCCAGCCGTGTGAATTGGGCAGTTTCCAAGTTCAGCGTGATACTCACAAAAGAAATGATAATTTACTGGACAATTCCAATTTCTTCCGGCATACTTTTTGGCACCATTAGTACACCCATATACTTCACATAATCGTCTCCCAGAACGTGGATGCATAGGACAAGTAACCCTCTCTGCATGTTCATTGCAAAAATAATGCTTTTCTCCAATTGCAAGGCAACTGTAATGTATGCTGGTATAGACCCAATTTGCAATGTTGTTACAGTTATTAACACCACACCTGCAAGTAGGATGTATATTACTTATATGTAGGAATTATCAGTTTCATTTGCTTACCAATAATATTGAGAAGCCATTTGATCCAATTATATTGTACGTCGACAGTGCAACTAATGGCACGTATACTAATTATTGTTCATCTAACCAAAACTAATTTTGGGTGTTTTTGTTTTTATAGCACTAGCATATCTGGTCACACACGTGATATTTTTTTAATGTCCTAGTACATATGTTACTATATATATATGTATACTGGGACTGCTATGTACTGGTATTGTCTGTGCTATGTGTAGAAGCAGATGATATACTGCATGGCTGGAAGCTTGCATGTACTGTGTTTGTCATTTGCCAGTGTATCAGTGTTATGCACATTTTTTATAAATTTAAAAAAAAGTTTATTGCATCTGAAATCTAAGTGCTTTTTACTCTGTTAGCCTGTCTGTACTATTAGAGTTTAGTACACTGGTTGTGAAGTTATGATAATTTTAGATACTTTTTATGAAATTACAATACCCATTTAATTTATTTTGCACGCTAGTTTTATGTTTTTCAAAGGAATGCTTACGAGTACAAATATAATACTTAAATTATGATACAAAAATATACACAATCGTGCATTATGGCAAAATATGGTAGCTAAGTGTCCAACACTGTTATAAAATTCTCCATCACGTTTTATAGCCACAGGCATGGATAGGACACCAGTACAATTCATGGTGCCTTTTGCAGAAGTCATGGTGCTTATCTGGACCTCCGTGACTAAGGCAAGCATATTTAGTGTGGTTAAATCTTTTGACTTCTCCACTGCAGTGTTGATCTGGCACCATTTTAGAACCTTTCTGGTTTACTTCACATTGCTATACGTATATGTAAGTAGAATTCTTGAATATCCACACTGTTAAACTTGCAAGTTTGCTTACCCTGAATTGCTGTGGTGGTTGCTCCCGCGGTGATGCCATAATTATTATTCTATTACTTCAAACTTGGTCGCTTATAATGCAAATAGTATAGTAGTGTTGGCTACCATTGCTATTTTGCTGTATTTATACCATTTGTCTGCCGTATTCTGTGCTGCTGTACCATAGCAGTGCAGTAGGGAAAGTTTTGATTTGTGTATATTTGAAGATTCGACGTGCTGTCTATAAGGGACTTTTATTGATTTACTGCACAGCTTGTCAAGAAGCCATTGTAGTGTATTCCATCATACTGACCATAATGACACCTCTTGAAGCAATCATTAGTATAATGGTCCCTAAGCATGTACATACTTGATTGTGAGGGTTGCAAGTTAGCTGGACTTTGGGGTTAAAATTGTCAGCACGATTTGTGGTTGTGCATGACATTGGCTTTGTACTCCTACATCTTGGACCGTCAACATGCTAAATTTGTTGTGCATATCTTATGTATTGCTGTGTACTGCACTAGATGTGGCTTATGAAGTAGACTTTGTGGTACTGTGGTTGGGAAGGTTGTGAATGGCATAATGTAGCTGTGTATACTAATATTCCTTTTCCTTGTATATATATATTTAAAATGTTAAAAAATGTACATCAGTTTGCAATCTATCATAAAAGTGTCATGCATGAGACACATTTGCCATGTATATATACAATGGTGCAAATGTCTAGTAGCCTTATATTTATCACATTCAGCCAACAGGAAGTTGTAGTTGTGCTTCTAACTTCTCCATTACTGTGGTCATCAGTTAAACTTCACTTCAACTGTGAATGACAACAAATAAGACATGGTTTCTACAACACACTTCTTACTTTGTGTGTAGTATATGTAGCAGAACAGTAGTAGAGTCTCCATGCTGCCTGCACAATGGTATTAAAACTATAAAACATCTACCAAAAGTTCTGTCTTTTCTTCATTTCAAAACCTGCAATGTAGTTGCCATTATTTGACAGCAAAACTGACAATCATGTTAAACCTACCACTCTGTCAAGAGGGCATACCTTGATGTAAGTTACCACTATCATTCTCTAAAACATCAGCCTATTTTAAGGGAAACTCTGCATAATATTAGATATAAGATCTTATAGTATTGCCTGATAGTTACGTAAGTAATTCTTTTTAGTTAGTCATTTTCTCTTAATATAGCATTTTGTGACAAAAATATGACATTTTTGACAATGTAATTGTACATAATTGACCAATCAATTAGAATAAATGAGATAACATACATCTCTATTGTAGGATATATTTTGTGATGAACTGATGTTTACTGATCTACATGTGATCACAGTAAGTTTCATAACCATTACTGCCTGTTATTTACCAATTCTACATTGTACATATAATATATATATATCTGTTTGTTACACTATATCTAATTACTAGTGCATATCTGTAATGCACTTACTAGCATTTTATTGTTTTCTTTCACTGGTAGTATGCTTGATTGCATTACTCAGCAAATCTTTTGTTACATACTATATTTGATTGATTTCCATACTCATGTCTTATTTCTCCACGTAACTGTGTTTCCCATGAAAATTACCCTACACACATAGGCAGATAACTAGTACCGCATATCCTAAACTAATTACCATAGCATTCCATCAACATGCCACGTCAACAGGTCATACCATCTGTTAGTGGTAACCACAATACCAAATATAGTAAACTGATCCTATCGTATATCGGTGGTATTGTGGCTACATTTTAGTAGAAGTACTGTATTCACTGTAACACCTTACATGTATATCATACCTTGGTTCTTTGTTTTCTCAGTGATATACTTTTCTTAATATATATCAATATATGGCCTATACACTCCTGTAGCTAACTAGTCTATAATCTAAAGTATTTTGGTCTGCCTGTTACATCTAGACAAGTTAAGAGAACTAGTCTATGAGCTGTCTACACTTTTCTGTACTAAGCCATCCAAATGACACACACCTATACTAACACTACATAAATACCAGAGGTGACTTCATGTGGTGGGTTGGCATAACAAAGACATACCACTATTAGTTTGCTAACTGAAATTGTCTAGATTAAATGTTTTGGTGATTTGTGTCTGCCCATGTAGGTTAATATCAGTTGGATGTTGATGTTACAAGAGCAGTATATGATATACATCTAAGGAGATGAATGACTGATTATGGTAAGAAATGTTTTGCCTGAGGTCTTATATACAACCATTGGTATGCTACTGTATAGATATCACATCAGTGGTCCAGTATACCTGTATATGCTAGTGATATAACATTTGTGCTTATCAATCAGTTCTTGTCTTCTTGATAGTACTTGTTTGCTGACTATATGTGATATGTGAAATTGTAAGGATTCCTTGTGTATAAAAATTTTAATCACTAAACCAAAATATTTTTTATTGTCACACTTTATAGTGCAGCCTTGTTTCTGTATATCCATGTACATGCACAGAAGTATGTGTGTATCATTGGAAGTAGTAACATTGATCATGCCCTGTATTGCTGTAGTTAACTAGCTTTGTTGAAGTTTTATGATGTCAGGCTAATAACTGCTTTCAACTTCTAAGATTTGTACATTTCTGATAGTCTACAGTGATGTGGGTAGTCAGTGTTCCAACCAGTTTCTAACTGCTACTTTCTATTAAATTTCAATTATGGCACAGATTATATTTGTGTGCTTATTAAAATGTGCTAATCTGGCTTTAGCGCTGCCAATCTATTATGCTTAACCTTAAAATTTACATGCAATATATTCATGTACATTAACTCCATAATATATAATGCATCAAATTATACAACTTGAATGTAAATGTCTTATTTATGTAGTCACGCAATCACACAAGCTTGTTTAGCCATTCATCTTGGTGGTCTGTACAGCCTACGGCGACCATGTGGATGAGAAGGGCAATTAAGCATGCCATAGTGTGCTTTGCAGTAGAAATGATATTCCGTTTGTTGTAAACAATCATAGTGGTAGTGTGGATACTTTCCAGCTTGGCCATAGCATCCACGTACTTCACATATCCTCATGTACTGAGCATTCTAATTGATTTCCATGCTTCTTACAGAAGAAATGATGCTCTGACTCTTCCAAACAGTCATAGTAATAATGTGCATATCTTCCAGCTTATCAATCACACCCGTTCACCTCACACCGTCTCCTTTATTGTAATGTAATATGCATCCTAGCTCATTTCCATGCTTCTCACAATAGTAGTGATAATTTCCCTCTGTAAGACAGCTATACTAGGTATGGTTGTACCTTGTCACAGCATAAATTTGACAGTCAAAGTGCTCACACCTATTTATAGCATTGTGTAGTTATTGCTATGTACTTGTAGATGTGTGACTCACTTTCCTGCCCCTGCCATTGGCTTTTGTGTAATGAAAAATACAAGCTTGTATGTAGTCTCTATTATACAATTTTGTGCACTCATTAGTCAGCTGTTGTATTTATAGGGGACTAGATGTAATAATTTGCCCTACGTACATACGGTTGTAAATATATAAGCTAAATGTTATTGGGGAATTCCAGTATTCTAGTGACATGCATTCGATAAATTTTTGCATGTATATATCCATCTTGGTAAGTGATTTATTATTTTGTATTTCTACACATGACAGAGTAACGATATTGTATTAGTAAAAGGGTTAACGCAAGGAGTATTATAATTCACTGTTTACTCAGTAAAGTGTTTTAAAGTGACTGTGAGAGACATTAGTCTGAATGTGTGTTATGCAATCACACATAACCACAGTATTAAAAATTCCCTGTATTATAATAATAAAACATTGTTGATACTACATACTTAGTGTTTTGTAGGAATAGCACTCAATCTCTACCAAGTGCTTTCAGCACTATGTGCATGTATATTCACTTGGTCGTCGACACTATTGCTTCCATGGTTAAGTTGCCACATTGCGTGATGTATCATGTAACTATCAGCACAAAATTTATACAACACTTTTAACCTGTTACGATACAAGCTGTAAAGCACTACCCATTGTCATAGTGCACATGGATTAAGAACGTAGCGCACAAATCTCCTTTTCATACAAACAATATACTTTAGGTAGGAATCCAGACAAACAGTTTGTTAAGCAAATTTATTATACTAAAATTTCTTATGTGTCTTAATCCAGATGAAGACCCCTACGATATTTAAGCATCTATGCTCATCTTTGAATGTACGTACAGTATGTGTACAGAAGTGGATAATATATATTACCCTGTAATAATATTCGTGCTTGTCATCTATGCATATGAGTTTAATTTATACTTTTGAGTATGTACGTCTGATCCTTTAGTTCAAATTTGTTGTGTGCAACATGTTACTTAATTCAGTTACCTATGCACTATTATATGTACACAGGTTTCTTTACTAGCATAACACAACCGTAGTAAATTGCACTGAACCATACAATGAGTTTGTGTACTGTTTGCACTGCCAGCTACTTCATCTAGTATGTACGGAATAGTGTAGGGTGCACTGGACAACTGTCATCTTCCGAAGCTTTCTCGTGATGATAGTCACAAATTAAAGTAGTGGTTCTCTGTTGATTTTAAGCATCGATATTGATGGGGTGTATACTGGTTTATTGGCCCCTGATGATACTGCTTTGGATCAGTGACCTCACAATATATCTATATTTATTTCATTGTGTATACTGTTTAAGCGTCTATACATACAAATTGCAATCTCTTACCAATTTTTCTAGATCATTGTTATAGTAGTAATACACACACTTGGCACTTTTCTTAGAATGACCTTTTGCGGCAACACTCATAACTACATGTAGTACTGGATTGAATATATTGAGCAGCTGGACAATTCCAGCAATGCTTTTTATTCAAGGAATACCAGAAGCCATTCTGTGAACCTTACGTGTGGTGATTTACCTATATGCTTACATTCTTGTATGTCAGACTTCAATTATCAGTGCTTAACATCCCACGTACATACAGTGATGATTGTTTTAAATCAATTAGACTGCAAAATTATCTCTCTTAGTAGTAATTATTTCTGCTATTATTAGTCCATGGAAATATCATCCATTCATTAGTTTCATTGTTTCACATGGTGCATCCTTGAACAATATACAAGCTCAAGGTAAGTTCACAGGTCCACACGCAGGGTCTCTCACAAAAAAATATATGCATCTACTGCTGTGCTACACCAATTAACTCATGCTTATCATCAAACTGGGCAGAACTATTTTTGTACATAATGGTCAAGCATTCACTATGTACACACTGCTTTACATAGCTGCCAAGGTTCTTCTTTTTGCAGTAGCTGAACTACATAGCAGTTTGCATGCCAAACTATGATGTACAGTATGTGCCATGTCCTTGTGAATTTTGGTTACAAGTTTTGGATCATTTGTTTGGTGGTATTTGTTTTTTTATGTCTGAAAGTAGTAATCTTGCATTATTTACGATTGCACACTATTTGATAAAAAGTTGCTTGTACTTATATTGCTGTCATCAGTCTCATCAGTAGCTATACCTTACTGTATAATGGTGTTTTGAATACATGTGGATAATATGAATAATATGCATATATATCCGTATTAAATTGGCTGAATTCGTACAATCTACATCCTTCTGTGCATGCAAGCAATAATATAGCTAGGCTTTAGTCCATTATCTTTTTGTTTCGTTTTCTGTAGTAATGGGTATGTTTTGGACATACCAATTTGGCTTGTTGATGGTGATGGTGGCATAAGGTATGGTGTTGACCACTGCTTAAGCATGTATAAGTAGTTCTGCCTTATTTTCTGACAGGTCCAGAATGTGGTCCTGAAGCTTCACATGTTAGCTTAGGCTGCAAGTTTGAGAACCAGGTTTAACAAAGATACATATAGTTGTTATCGTAAACTTACTGCTTTTGTTACTTGCTTTGTTTTCCCTTTGGAAGCCATCACTCCCACCACTTTATAATCGCAGTAAAAATTAATTTGCAAAATGTATGCATTTGGTCAGATATTTATATGTTCATTTGCGTAGTTTGGGCGGCAGTTTATACTGTATGCATGTATGTAAGTATTTGCCTGCAAAAGTTTATTTTGTTGCATACCACATTTTATGTGGAAACCCCCCTCAAGGAAATATATATGCAAAGTAATGCATTTACCACATGTTTAAAGAGCTGGATTTGTGCTGAGCTGTGTTGGTGTGATGCATCATCTTGTTTCTACTTCTAGTATTTTACTGTTTTAGACATGATCAAAGTTTGGTCAGCTTTATCTACTATTGTGTACAAGACCATGTGATATGTATGCTTATTGCAGGGCACAATAACTATGGTTGTATCTGTTGTGTGCACCCTTGCTTTTTTTCTGCATTTAATCTGCATGTTTCTCATCAATGCGTATGCAGTACTATGATGTTTTGTAAATTTAGCAATGCAGTCTTTGGTAATATGATGTTTAAGTTGATGAACATAGCCAATGTTATAAATCATGCAGCAGGTCGCAAATTTGAATTAATTGGCTAGCTCATTAATAAAACTAAGACATGCACTTCAATGATAATAATGCATCCACAGCAGATACAGACATAAGATGTTACTATCAAAATTGTACCCATGCTCTTGCTCACTATTAGATCCATTCTTCCCTTGCTCTTCATAATACACATTCTCATTTAATCCATCACATATTAATTTTCAAATAAAGTTGACATTAATAACAATAATCAAATGTACATATATAAGACTCCATACAATTACTTTTTATCACCGTAAAAGCTGTTACATTCACATTGTGATGTATTTTGTGTTGATTATTAGAATCTTCGATAGCCCGAGCTGTCAATAGGACAATTTTGTTCTCGAAAATGACGTTGGCAAAATATATGGCTTTGACCACTGATCAAACAGGAGTAGAATAAGTTGCCATACTTATTTATAGGCCCTTGATGAACTGCTTCTGGGTTAGTCACTTGACAGTAAAGCTGTAACAATGTTAATGGCATTACTATGAATATTTGTGCACCCTTACCAATTCTCCCAATGTTTTGTTGTAGTAGTAATATTTGCACTCAGTTACGTTTTCATCCATTGTTCACAATAAAAATAATATATTGTTATGCGTATAATGTTAGAGCAAATATTTTCTGCTTTTTTATATTGATGTTACAGCTATGTATGTACATATCCGTAGATATCCACAGGTTAATTAATTTGTGGTTAGCCACATCCTATAATACTAGATGATCACAAAGCTTTATGTTCATGTATGTAGCTGAATAAAGTTTGTAACAATTACTGCAACACTGCACGTGTACTACTGCTCTTCATCGGTATTTGCATAGCTGAAATTTTTGATGAGTAGTTTGAAATTAATATTGCTTCTTTGAACGTGAAGACCCGCTACTGGTGTGTCAATACGTGGCAATTGTTTGTTTGTTTTAATTAATATTGCCTCTATTGTGTAACATACCAATCTGTATATTTTACATAGATTGTATATTATGCTTGCTTGTATATACTGTTTTAGTATTACTACTGTATAGCAGGAAAGTTTGGTGAGAGGAAGCTTTGACGAATTTGCCACAATAGGATTTTGATGAGAAAAGGCTTGGAAAATTCATTAGTGGCTAATACAGATTTGTATTGGATGAATGATTTGGTGGATCTCAGTTTGGCAAAACACCACTCACTCGCCAAATTTGCCAAACGTTTGTTCCACCAAACTTTCCTGCTTTATGGTAATATCTCTGATTCAGTGCATTGCGTATAGAGAGTACTTTGTAGGCTTTCATATCGTTGTTACATCCAAAGGTAAACTGTGCTATGTCTAATATGTATATGTATTTAAAATGGCATATGACCCTTACAAATCTATATGTAGGGAAATACCGCTGTAATCTATCCATTGTACTAAATGCATTAGATGAAAAATCCAGCTTTTTCTGTAACTGAGTGATTACTTCATATGACTCAGCAAACACTACAATTACAGAAGCCATGTATTGTGTAATGTACACGACCTATACTTCTGTACGTAACCGTGCTTCCCTTAAAAATTTCCCTACCAGTGTAGGCAGGTAGTAATGTGTACACATCCATCCATCCCATTGCCATACACCGCAACTTGTTTGTGCATTCCATTTGAATAGGTCATACCATCTAACCACAAAAGCACATCAGTCAATTACTGTCATAAATTCCATTGTACTCACTATTTATTGGAAGCCGTGTAGTAATTGATACTAGTCTAAATGGACAGCCCACAGTATATTTTGAACATCAATTAGCTTCACCATACTAAGATTTTCTTCTGTCTGATGACTCCATCCAAGTACAGTATGTAGATTATCATGCCAATAAGGAGAAACAAGGAAGTATCTATTGTCGGCACCTTTACCAGTCTGTGGTACTTGGTTACAGAATTGATAATCTCTGGTTTCATCTTCTATGTATGTAAGTTATTAAACACAACCTCATCTTTTTTGATATATTTAACATGTTTGAGGAGTGAGTAGCAATTGACATAGTATGTCAATGTATTAAAAATGTGACAATTTGTTGACATGGAAGTCTATCCTTTATCTGTGGCTATGAGACAATGCCAGGGCTAGGGTTGTTGCAGGAAGTGTAGCATGATACAGCTGCTAAGCCTGTTCTTGTATAAGCAGAATAAAGAGTTTCACACCTTCAACATTGTCAGATCATTCAGCACTTCTCAATCCTATTATGTTGCTACTGTATCAAGCTAGAAAATATCTAGATGCTGTAAATTTGATATAGTGCTGACTCTTAGATTGATACCAATCGCCATGCTTTCTAAAATGTGACCGGCTGAGCCATTTTTGCACACTCCTGGAATTGCATTTTATTGCTTCTCTGTTAACTGTAGTGGACAGCCAAAGATTCAGCCTTTTTAATCCATTGGTATATAGCTTTTACTGATTTGAACTTTATTTCAAAGCATACCAAAGCAACTAAAACATGTGTAATTTTTTTGTGCGTAGTACACTTATGTTTTATTCAAAGTATGTTTTACGAAAACAGCCAATTATTGCTCAATTGTTCTGTGATCTTAAATATCCAAACTAATTTCCATGAAAAACTGTACATATGTAGTTTGTGGTGTACTGTACAATTTACAAATTGTTATTATACGCATTTGCAGCTAATTAAAAGTTTATTTAGCATGCTGGGCATACTACTAAATACACACCCAACTATTACATGCATGCTGGGCATACATGTGATGGTTGGGTATGAACATGTGCTATAAAAGTCATGTGACATGATACCAATGCATAATTATCAGTGCATAATGACTTTTGACAATAATAATTATCATCCATTTAAATTCCAAAAGTGATATCCACACTTTGGATTTAAAAATCTTCTACCTATAAGTTCTGCTGATTTGCATTCTTGAAAAGTACTACAACCAACACTCTGTTCCTTTATGTTATATTCCGATTGTACCCAGATGAGTGAACAGGACAATATTTTCGTTCATAGTGATATGTGCAAAAGGTGTGATATTGGCGAACTTCTAAGCAGGTATATGTGGAGCGGCTATACCTCCTGGGGCTTCCTCTACATAGATGATTTGACACTTCACACGTCAGGCTTGGCTGTTAATTGACACAATAACTGATATAAGGGATGTTATACATATCGTAATGTTACCTCCTTTTCCTTTCGTTTTGTATTCTTATTATGCTGCTAATTTAGTAACTGGTATGAGACATATTGTGTTTATTGTATAATACCTGCTTTCCTGCTGACCCTTTGGAGGACATTACCTCACCACTTTTAGTACATTTGTGTAAATTGTAATTTACCCAGTGCGTACTGCCGTATAGAAATATTCATCATCTATGCATAGTTTAATGTTGCATGTTGCATGTATGCAAGTCCTAGCATGCAATATTAATTCATGTGCTGTTACACAGAAGCCGTCATGTTTACATAAGGAAACAATCACAAGAATTAATCGCATCTCATAGGTGTGTCAATTGTTTCAAGTTAAAACCATGTACCTCTCTGTGTTGTTACAGTGTATGTTAATACTAACCAAGCTACAATACGTACAGCAAAGCTGTTGCTTCATAAATTGTTATCCAAGATAGGAATATGTTTACATATTACTGTTAAATTGTCAACAGTTATAGCTGTGTCTCCACAAGTCAACTGTCACTACCTGCGATAGCCAAAGTAATGCCCAGGATAAGGACAATTTTGCAATGTAAAATGATATTGGCAGAAACAATGATACCGACCAACTGACAAACAATTGTAATATAAATGGCTGTACTTGTTGATAGGCCCTTGATGATTTGCTTCTGGATCAGTTATGTCACAAGAAAGCTACATATGTTCAACAAGCAAATTATTAGATATTACATGTACTCTTCTTACCCATTCATTCCTCACTGTGTTATAGTAGTAGTATTTGACCTCATTCACATTCGTATCCATTTCAAAATGTACGTATTATTAAACTAAGCGTAATGTTAAAATAACTTGTACGATGCATATGCCATTAAATAGTGCATGTGGGAAGCCATTGGTACGTATATATTTTAAAAGTACGGGTGATAATTGGATTTGCATCTATACAAATTCATATAGACTTCCTACCTATGCTAATAACCAACCAATATACTACAAGCATTGTTCGTATTAATTTACTATTTGTGTAATTTAAAATGTCATATAAAGGGTCCTTTCTACTCTTTGGAAAAAACATGTTGAGTGGCATTGTATTTTGATACATAGCAGCTATTGATTCAGACGAACCCGGCTGTCATCCATCAACTGAAGAATCAAGCACACACTAGTTGTATGGAGGGTGCAAAGACCACCACTATGTTGCTCACCTTGAACTCACTAAAAAGTTACCTTCATACAGAAGGTGAAAAATTTCTTGACAGGCAAACCTCAGGTTGCTATTTGGTTCAGCTTTAGTATCTTTTTCACCAAGTGCAAGTTCCTTCTCACTATATAAGTTTCTTATTTGTGAGGTACAAAGATGGCGTGTACGTGTGTGTTTGTTTGTGTGTGTGTGTGTGTGTGTGTGTGTGTGTGTGTGTGTGTGTGTGTGTGTGTGTGTGTGTGTGTGTGTGTGTGTGTGTGTGTGTGTGTGTGTGTGTGTGTGTGTGTGTGTGTGTGTGTGTGTGTGTGTGCCTGGTGTTAACTGTGGAAGTAAACGCCAACTGTCCATGTCTCATATAGCAGGTGAAGGTCCATGTCTCATATAGCAGGTGAAGGTCCATGTGGGACTTCGGATACCCACACCTTCACCTGTGAGACATGGTACAGCCTCCTGTGGGTTACTAGTCCTGCCCCAAAAAGATTTGCCTGCACTGACTTCTGCCATCTCAGGTGTCCCAGTGCTGGTTCACTGGGTAGGCATGACCATGCCAGCAGCAGCCAGAGGCTTTGCTGTGCTTTGTGTGTGTGTGTGTGCGTGTGCGTGTGCGTGTGTGTGTGAGGCTAAATGTATTAAACATATGACTCAATATACTCATATTACTCAGCAAACACACTAATTGTTGAAGCCACAATTTGAGTAATACTTCTGTACGTAACCGTGTTTCCATGAAAAATTCCCCTTGAGTATGTAGTTATGTGTGCACATTTGTCCATCCCAAAACCATACACTGCAGCTTGTTTATGCAATCCACTATATGCCACGTCAACAGATCATACCATCTGTTAGATCTAACCACAATAACACAGTCAGTCACCTTCATAAATACTGTTGTACTAACAATTTTGTGGAAGCCTTACAATTCTTAATATCTTGTAACTTGCTATTTTAATGGTCTTGTGTTTTGGACATTATTGATTTCACCATGCTAAGATTTTTATAAACTAGTATACTTCAATCTGCCTGGTGGTTCTAGCCAAGTAGACTGCCATGATGATAAAGTTTTTTGTGTGTGCATCAATCAGCAGTAGTGGTATATGGTACTTGGTAAACCAATTGGTAATTAGCAGTGATTAGAGGTAACTACAGTTTGCATGACAAAGTGAGCCACCAGACCAAACTTATTCATACCAGCATTAGAAAGCTCAACAAAATTGCCTGAATTCAATATTACAACTATCATAAACAAGAAAGAGTAACTTCGTCTATGTCTTGAGCCTGGAGTTTGTACATGACCGAGAAATACCTGGTCAGTTAGACTATTTATATTTTTTATGGTGGAAATGTCTTAAGGGTGAGAGCATGGGATGTCACATGTGTATTTATCCAATGTGTATTCATAGTGCAGCATTTAAGAAGATGTGGAAGCATCACTGCTAAAAGTGTTTCAACTATATCTTTCTCTCAGTTTGTGCAGTTGAAAATACAATTGCAGAAAAAGTCCCTCTTGGGTGCAGCTGTTGAACAATTCTTATTACATACCATATAAAGAATGGAATTGTAAGGATTCCATGAAAAGGCAATTTGACTGCTACACACAAGACCTGCTAGACTCTTTTCAACTGTGTGAATTTGTGTGCAATAGAACTACAGTGATACCTGTCTTAGCCAGTCACCTTTGTGCCAAAATTTCTTGACTGTATTAGCCAGGTGAGTGCTTTAGACAGGTAGATTGTTTCATTTGAAATAAAAAGAGTGAATAGACACATTTCACACATACCAGTTATACACACTTGCTTATCCTGTAGTGATGTTATGCACTTGCTGTACTAATCTTCTGTCTTACGTACATACTTTGCACCATTCTTTTGCAACTGTAATAAACTTTGTTAGTGTGCGTATACACATCCATTGTTTAGACATTATAGAGCTTTACTTCAAGTAATTATATCTTTCCGTACATCAGATGTAATACGTATAGTGCAGTGTTTTACTGTCATTAACAGTTTCTAGTCATTGTAGAAACTATTAGAATGGATAGGGCAGGTTGCACCATCATATGGTATGAAGCAGTCAATACAGAAAATGTGGAATTCATCTGGGTCCAAACACCAGAAGTTGTTGTAGTATTCCACTAGATTGTAGATGGTGGCACAGCAGTCACACTGCATATAATGGCTGTTATACCTGCACATCTGTTTTACCATTGCTACATCCTCCTCTGAGTCAGTCTCTTCTTCCATGTTAAGTGTCTCCCTGTTTACTGAGTTAAGTACTAGGCAATATGTAAACTAACTTTTTTATGAATGCTTCAGAGGTACAGTGTAGGAGCTGGGTGTTGTATGAAGTAAATTGTATTGATGCCAGGTATAAATATGCTTTTCTGTGAGACTGTAAGATACCTGCCCTCTGCTGTGTGGTGGTCTGTAGGAAGCATAAATGCAACTCCCAGTAGACGCCACTGTATGGGTGCAAGAATAGCAGTGTCTCGATCCATAAAGAGGTAATCCTTTCAAGAAATGACTTGTAGGTGGGGAGTTCCCTTTGACAATCCCATTCGGTGTAGTGGTTGTCAGGTAGTATGTTGGTACGTACATGCATATGATTGTGGTGACTTATGACTATTATGTTGTGACGTTCATACAAAGGTGTAACTAATTTCATTAGCTACGTATGTATAACCACATTTTGTACTGGAGACAGTGCCAACATATGCAATTGTTCTCTGCTGAATATATTTATGGATGAATCACCATAGTATGCAAAATGCTTCACCACAGCACTGCTACGTATCCTGAGAGTACATACACTTAGATGTTGATAAGATCACTGGAAGATCTTTGTGTAGCTGCCCAGAGCTTTTTCTTGTTAACTCACTTCTTATAATCATGTTTTTATAAATTTAAGAGAATGAAGTGCAATGAATATATATTATGTGCACTTATGACTAAGTAGCTAAAGGCTACTTAGTAGTATAGTAGTATATGTTCTTGATAAAAGTGATACATGAAATCATAACCCTCCGCAATAAACTGATCACAGTAATGAGCTTGGCATTTCTTCCCGTCGTTTATGTACCAGGTACATATGTAAGCCTACTTGTATTTAGTTTGATACTTTGGTGGTCTTCTTTAGTCGATATTAAATCAAATGTAAACTGCTTCATAGTTATTAGGAATTTGTCATCCATCCAACTATCTTACCATTTATTTATAAGAACTTTTATGAGCTACTGGTGGTTATGCACTACAATCCCACACACCATGTACTTCCCTTACTTATAATGTATTCTTCTCAGTGTCTACAATTTTGTGCAGACACTTGTTATGCAATGTTAGTAGAAATGACCATTACATGCGTCACTAAATACTACTCTGCATACTAAAATAACTGCTTTTGAGCCTTTTTTGCCATCTCTGCACTGAGTTTTACACAGGAGTGCTTTTCAACACTGCAATTTATCAAGTTATTTTGTTATATAACTGAATGTATACAACACCAAAATGTAATTCCAGCAGTTAAATGAATTGATGTTATACAGCACTGCTACTGTTTGTTCTATAGACGTCTATTATATCCAGTAGGATCAACTGGGCAGTTCTTCTGACTGTAATGGAACTTGCAAAAATAATGGTGTGTACCACTGCCATTGGGCAAGCATGAGTAGGTTCTCTCACTATATACTCTGACATCTCCAGTGTGGTTGGCATATTCTTTTTCTTTGGTCACTTGACAGAAGAACTATATTTATACATATAATGCAAATGTCTTTAATAACACCGTTCTTACATTTTTGTTGTTGTGCTTCATTATGGCTCCAATATCGTTTTGCCATAGTAGCTCTTTGTGTAGTACTGTAGCTCTGCTGGTGTTCGTACAACAATAGACACAGTGTCTGAAGTCAACAAGTAGTCACCAAGTTTCTTTTTATTTTATTTCTGTGACAGTATTTATAGCCACCTGTTGGCTTCATTCGGACACATTCTGCTGAATGTATAGTATACGTCACTTCATTTGTGTGTGGTGATATTGTTGATGTAATATACCATTAATAGTTATTGGATTAGTTATGTTCAGAATATAGCCCAATACTCTACTATGCACTCGTATCATAACCTTATTAATTGTCTCTTGCACTTCACTGTCTACTTTTATTGTACATACGTACCAGTCACAGCCATCAATGCATGTAATTGTCATGGGTATTTGGTCTCTTGTAATTTAAAAATGGTACTGTATACACTATATTACATGCATAACTATTCGACTAAGCTACACATTCCTACGACCCAAAGTATTCGTTATCTTTCTTATCAATTTGCTATAGTTTCCTTCATGGCAAGGTATTTTGCACAGCAAATTCTTATGTCATATAACATAAACCGTGGGTTCCATAGTAGTTGCATTGAGAAAGTTGCTTGTAGGAATAATATGTTCCACTGGAGAACATGATGGATAATCATGTATGGCCGATCTTTTGGACAGCATGCAGTGTGCACAACTGATGTCTTCAGGTTTTTCATAAATAGTCTACTCTACTTACTGCTATATGTAGATGGAATAAGCTACCATTCAGTGCATTAGTTTCAGTTGCTGTATTGTATACAGTGCACTTTTTCATGCCATGTAATGATTGTTATAAAAGAGTAAAGACTATGTGCAATTACATGCAAATATATGATAAATATGTAATAGTTAATTTTGCCCATGTTTGTTTTTTTTGTATATAATTTTATCGAAATAGTTACATATTCAATATGTGTATGCTGAAGATCTGTGCAAATGTTTAATAGTATATAATCTCAGTTGATCCAGTCTGCCATTATTCCTCTGCTCTCAACTTCTAGTTCTTAACACTATAAAAGGCATAATGTACAGGACAAGACTCCTTTGCTTTGTTATAGTGGTATTCGCAGAATTGGTGGTACTCTCCTTTGTTCAAACACCGCAAGCTAATATGACTGTATTTCTTCACCGGACCCCGATGAGATGAACTCTGAACTTCGCATGAAACCAACTACTATGTTAATATATAACTGCATTATTAAACTTGTATAGTTTCTTACTGGTATCCATGCTACTTGGTTGTGTTTCTCCTTCCTTGAATAGCAACAACATGCACTCATGATGATTGCCAAAATGATCAGAAATAATCCAAAAATTAATCTATCGACTGCTTTATTCTCGTCGTGTGAGAAGCCATAGTCATGCATGAACTGTTACGGTGATTTACCTACTGGCGTTATACCGAAACTATGGTCTACCATCATATTGACATTAGGAGTGAGTAATGTTGCTGCTGCTGTATAGGCATGTGATCAGCTCTCTGTGCAGAATGCTTGCTATGAGGCCACTACTATTTCAGTGACTTGATCAGTAAGCCAATTGTACAGCTTGCTGGAGCATATGAAATAGATGTGCCGTATAATAATAGTGCTGCTACATAGTACTTGTGCATTCCCCGTAACAATCTGCTTCATTGCAAAGGTTTAGTGATAATCAACCATTGCCTTAATCGTTAATTCACAGAGCTAGTTGTTTATTTTGTAACCCTCCTGTACAAATTTGTGTGGTTAGTTTTGCAAACACCAAAAGTACTAAGGATATCTGTAATTTTGCACATTACTAATTCGTACTGATGTATTCTCTGGGTCATTTTAAATATGGAAGTTTTGTTAATAACAGCAGACAGCCAATCGTGTAGTGATTACAACCAGTCCCATTCAGTACATCATATATACATTTCTTTACATAATATTCTATATCAGTTATACATGTTTGATGACAATGTATTTTTTGATGATCAGCAGCCACGCAGGTTTAACGCACATGTGTATATCTATATTGATCATCTGTACACATTTTTTTTTGGCTTCTGAATATGTGCATGGTTTACATTAGATAGCATTTCATCTTGGAGAAATTTGTGTTGTCACTGTGTGCAGTGACTATTTTCCTTTCAACCACACTAATTATTGTTTTTGGTATGTCTACTGTCCTGATTTAGGTTGTTTACATTTTTGCAGTTGCTTATATATTTATTAAGCTGTAGAATCTCCACTATGCATTATATACAGTAAAATATTCTAATGAAAATTATTTGTTTATTATTCCATATAGTACTTGCATCTATTTAGCTACTTGTATCTTTATTTTGGTAGAAAATACCTGTTGAAACTGCCAGCTGCAAGATCAATGGGACAGTTCTCTTGATAAAAATGATATTCACAAAAATAGTGATACTGTCCACACTCCAAACACGTGTAGTGTCTGCTACTATATACTTTAACAGGTCCATAATGTTTGAAGTATTCCTCTGGTTTGGTTACCTGACAGTACAACTGTTCATGCAAAGATACATAGTTGATTTATAGTAGTAATACACAAGCTTTTTCTCTTATCTTTCTTTGTTTTTTTGTACTGTAAGTTTCATATAGTCTTATGTTACTTTCAGCCATTAATTACCCTATTCTTGTTATTCGAATGAACGCACGGTAAGGGAAGCCAATATGATGTGTAAGTAGTTATATGGTTGCATATTCATAGATTATATGAACAAATATTTCACACCGTAATATTCTTTATGCCCAAATATGACTAAAGTAGTGAGAAGTAATTGAAATGTCTTTTACAACTATCGTCGTCTGTATCCATATGAATGGATTGTGCAGTCAACATTATGGTAGTGCTTGTCACAAAAGAAATGATAATCACCTTCACCTAGACAACTGTACGTTATCCTTGTGTACTTCTTGGCCAGTTTGACACAATCAGTTACTTCACACCATCTTCTTCCATTAGAGTGTACTGGGCATTTAAGCTGATTTGCATGATCATCACAAAAATAATGGAAATCATCTTCTCCAAGACAATCATAGTACATTACACTATAAGCCTTTATGTTGTAATTGTTACAGTAAGAAACTTGGCACTTTGTTCTGTAATTTGGTATAAGGTACCTGCTATTTATCCATATACACTTATAATTACCTGGTTTGACATGGGTACATGTACGACGCCATTGCTTTCAATTTAATTGCGGCACAAGTTTACGAACATCACTTACAAATATTAGAAATTGTTGTGTGATTGGTTGGTATTTAGCTGTCTGACCAAAACTGTGTTAGAATGACCTCAGGGGGATTCTGTTGTGAGGCTACAGTGTGCATACGTATTATGGTTAGTATTCATATTATGGAATGTAAATGAAAGGTTGTAAAATATTATCCATATTATGCTGGCTTGGTTGTCTGGGTAGTCTTGTGTATACTAAATTTAATTCAGAAATGAGGTGTTGAAAGCCTCATCTCACTTGCATTGCTGTGTCTTGTTTTTCTGCAGATTCCAATGTCAGTCATAGTAATATTCTGTAAGGTGTAGTGGCACAGCATATGAATGCTCACAACAAATATTCTTGATCTTAGATTTTGCTAAATTTTGGGCAGAAGTTTTGTTTTATATAAAGCTGACTAATTTTTAACATTGAGATATTTGGTACTTCATTCTGTAAAATTAAATGGCATGCCTATTCTTTATTTTTACTTGATACTCTGAAACTTGTTTCCTGTATGCCATTGTAGCTGATGCGTTAGATATTTATATTATGAAGATTACTTGAATTGTGTAATTGCACTAGTTATTATTTTATGTGGTTGTCTGACCAAAATTATTTTGGGGATTTTGTCATTGGGCTACATATTATGTAATATGTCTCTTATACACTGGAATATAACATTCTCTTTTCATTGCAATAATTTCTTTTTGTGATTTGTATTAAGTTCCGTTGATGTGTAATTCAGATATACCAAACTGTGCAGGTGATGTGTAAAATGTTTTGGCATGAACCCATATGTGTAATCTACCCAATGCAGTATGGTTGTGCATATATGAGGCTATATTTGGAATAACAATGTGACTTGATGACATCTTGACTCGGCAAATACACTAATCGCTGAAGCCATGTTTTTGTAACATATACAACCTACTTCTACTTCTGTACATAACCATGTTTCCCATGAAAAATTCCCTACGTATGTAGGAAGGTATGTAGTAATGTGTGCATATCCGTCCATCCCAAAACACCAGCTTGTTTATACATTCCATCATATGTTACGTCAACACGTCATACCATGCACCTAATCACAATAACATGTCAGTCAGTGACATTCTAAAATGCCATTGTACTCACAATTTAGTAGAAGTAGAAGCCTTACAATTCTTGATATCATATTGACATCTTAGAATTTGCTATCTATTCTTAATAGTCTTAAGGTTTTACCATGCTAAGGGTCTACTTTAATCTGCCTTGTGATTCTAACCTAGTTCAATACTATATTGATAGGTTTTCTTTCATCAATCGGCAGTACCTTTATCAGCATATGGTAGTAAATCAGTTGGTAAGTGTCTATATAAGCAAGAACTAAGTACTTTGTTTCTTGTATAAAGCTGTGACTGGTGCCAGAAAATACCTATTTATGATCTAAGTGTTTTGTGGTGAAAACATTATAAGAGTTAGGTGTACGTATGTGTGTGGATGTTATCCATACAAATGTTTTTTTAACCACATAAACTGACAGAAAGAGGTGCAATGCTCTAGCAGGGATAATAGCAATCTTGTCAAGCACTACTCCATCAGTTCACATATTACAATTGCAAAAAGTCCCACTTGGGTGCAGAATATGTACTGATTACAAAATGTTGACCATATAAAGACTTGAATTATAAGGATTCCATGAATTAATTACAAACAGGAGTGCTATACAACACTACAGTTTTTATCTGTTTATATATATATATATATATATATATATAAAAGGCCAAATACAATATCAGCAGTTAAATGAGTAGATACTATACATGTCTGCTAATGTTTATTCTTAGGATCAACTGGGCAGGTCTTCTGATTGTAATGGAACTTGCAAAAATAGTGGTAATAGCCACTGTTATTGGGTAAGCATGATTAGAACCTCTCGCTATATACTCTGACATCACCAGTGATTGGTGTATTCTTTTTTTGTGTTTACTTGACAGAACAACTACATTTGTGCCAAAAATCATCACATACATGTAATAAAATAGGACAGTTCTTACATTATTTGTTGTCCTTCATCATTAACTCCAATATTGTTTTGACATAGCAGCTTCGTGTGTGTGTACAGTACTGTAGTTCTGCCAGTGTTCGTACAAAAAGAGACAAGTACCTGAAGCCAACAAGTAGTCACTGTTTTTGTTGTTGTTTTTTAATTCTATGACTATATTATATCCACCCATTGGCTTCATTTGGACAAATTATGCTGAATGTAATCTGTGTCACTTAAAATGTGTGGAATTGTTGATTTATTGTACCATTAATAGTTATTGGATTAGTTATGTTTGGGATGTAACCCTAAGTTGTGAACCATGCACATGTGTTCATAACTTTCATTGATTGTCTCTTGCAGTCAACTATCTTCTTCTATTATAATAGTCTTAATCTGACATAGGTATGAGGTCTCAAATGCTTCATTATTTTGCCTGAGCTTTTTGTGAGCTAGCTGTAGATTTTCACCATGAATGCAAATTACTCTATTACATTCCACTGCAAAATCAGCCAGATTTAAGTGGTCTACTTTTTCTAAGCCCAGTGGTGAGTTGTAAGAGCAGTTTGAGGCCTTTATGGAGCTTGCAGCTTTGGCCAACCTGGATACGGCTGTACATGGCTGTGTAGCCCCATGTTGTTGGATAAAGACCTGTTCTGTAAATTTCAGTTGGTTTTGACCCCAGGATAGCCCCTAATTCACCTCTACATGCTTTTCTTCTATTCTGAAAACAACCCTTTAACCTCCCCATCACCCTGTTGGAGCTTGCCTGGTACAGTCAATTCATGAAGAAACCATCCAAATCCAATTGGCAGATGTTGGCTATTTCTGCCTATTTGTACATTGAAAGCTCTGGAAAGTGAGGAATTTGTGTAAGTGTGTGAAAGTTTGGTACAAGATGCTTCAACCATTAGCAAGCTACAACACTCTGAATCTTAAAACCAGCATTCAGTACTTACAAGTAGGCAATAAAACTAATTTTCCCACAATTTTGTAGCATACATTCATTTTACGTACACTATAAATGGTACATAAGAACATACATACGTGTATACATATGCACACAGTACGCATGTATACTGTAGCGCTGTGCAAAGTTTCACCGTATTACAATCTCAGTCAGCATGCCATTAAACCTCTTCTCTCAACTTCTAGTTTTTATACACGATAGTAGGCATAGTGTATAGGACAGGACTCCTTTGCTTTGTTATAGTGGTATTTACAGAAGTGGTGGACCTCTCCTCTATTCAAACACCGTAAGCTAAGGTGACTGTATGTCTTCACTGGGCCCTGATGGTATGTACTCCATACATCACATGATGGAACCTGCTACTATGTTAGTATATAACTTCACTTATTGAAACTTATATAATTTCTTACTGGTATCTTTGCTACTTGGTAGTAATTCTTCCTTGAATAACCACATGCGCTCATGATTAATGTCACACTGATTGAAAGTATTCAGACGTCTAATTTACCTATCGCTTAATTCTCTAAATGTGAAAGAAGCCACAACAATGAAATGTTACGGTGATTTACCTACTGACATTATTCCTATAACTAAATTATGGTTTACCATCACGTTGCCATTGAGTTGCTCTACTCAGGAAATAGCAGATTCTAGTAGATGACAGCTAAAAATGTTGCTATATAGAACTATATTGTTAGTATGCGTTTAAGGTTTACACACCCAAAGTTTTACTTAGCTAATTGTCACTATCAATTTGGTCATTGCATGCAATCATTAAATGTGTAATTAACTATTGTTCTGCTAGTCATCATCTCTGTTATTTTTCCATTTATTATTAATTAAAGATCATGCCTTCTGGTTGCTAGTAGCATTGACTGACCCGCTGCTGGACAAGTTCTAATTTTAAAACTTATAGTGCACTATGGACTGCTGGGGTTGCTAGTGGTATCATTTCACTCATTGCTATATGAGTTTCCCCTCTCTGTAAGGCCAGAAACTGCTGAAGTTAATCCAACTATGTTGCATGGATTGTTGCCTCTTTGGTGGCCCCTGCAGACAAGGAACGTGGCAAATAAAATTGTCATCAAGCTTGCACTCTCTCTAATGTAACTTCACAACACACACCTTCCTTTAATTGTTGATGTCGAATTAAGTGTATCCATAATGTTGAAAAAGATGTAGCTATGCAGTAAAATTCTGTCAAATTGATTTTCTGAGTTTTGGATGTGTACTGGAACTGCTTTTATATTTACATCTATTTTTGCATATATTAATGTTTATATTATGTATTATGTGTGTTATATCCACTGACGTTAATAGGACAGTTCACGTGATAAGATGGTATTCACAAAAATAGTGATATCGGTCACTCTGCAGGCATGTGTAGTACCTATTCTGTTAAATTATTTTCACAAGTCTATAATGATTCAGCTGGTCTAGTTGCCTGACAAATCAGCTATTTATAAAGTATGTAACCATTTATATATTATGTTACTTGCAATGCTTATCACTCTTTCCCATCTTGGACTGTAGTTTTCTATTACTTTCAGTCAAAGCTTATTCTACACACTTGCTACACACGATGAAACAAACAGGACACCAGATAGTAGTTGTTGTGATAGTATGGTTCATAGTTAAGTAGCTATATGAATTGGTAGCTTTGGAATAAGTATTTGGTTTCCTTTACACAGCTTGCCTTTTCACTCATAAAACGTATACTCTCAGTGTTCATACAGAATACTGCATAAATAAGCATTCATTGAGCAACACTAATAGTGTTCAATTTGAAGCTGTCTTTTACAGTTACAAAATGACATCACTTTGCAACCTGGAAAGTGTTTTTGGACTGTTTTTGCTTCTATACAATGGTATTTGTAGTCAAGAAGGTATGAACATGCTGAAATTATCACGCCACATTTTCACAAATTACGATTTAAGCAGCAAAACTACTAGCTTCTAATGTCCACAGCTACACTAATATTGCTATTATTTATTTTATGTGAGTGCTGTTAATGTAATGCTAGCACATAACAGCAGATGCAGAAAAATTTAATGTTTTGTCTTCCTTGTTCAATCAGTCCTAAGAAGGAATAAATTATCTGGTTCTGTAATAATGTGTATGTATAGGGCAATTGACTTGTCGATGGTGGAGATCACAAAAAGAATGGTACTGACCACGTCTCAAGCAATTATATGAATCACTTCCGTATCTGTGAACCCGTCCATAATGTAGTGCCCCTGGTGTTGTTACATCACAGATATTCTATGTATTTTATAACTATTATAGTTTAGTACACAATCAGCAGTCTTACCCAGTTATTTTCATCTACAAAGTAGGCAGGGGTAGCCATTGCATCACTACACTAACCTTCACCAAAGTAAAATAACATTGCCGTGTGTCAATTTTGTGTTATTCTACATTATTCTGTGGTTTCGCCGTGCATGCAAATCGTGTTGCATGCAAATGTGGTGGTACATGATTACTGTTTCCTTACATCAGATGTTATATCAACCATTTGGTTAACCTTTTTTTTTTTTAGTGTTTTGACTTATACAGTGGTATTTGCTTTATTTGAACAGGAACATGCTTCGAGATATTAATTAGGTATATAGTAGGTGTGTCTGCAATTTGCACTCTTGTCTGGTTTTTGTGAGTGTATATAATTGTAATTTGTAGCCAGCAGGAGCAATGTTGGCTGATGTAACTGCAATAGTGAATTAGCTTTTTGATTAATCGCCAATTATAATAAAGTACTGTCTGCAAAATTCAAAGTTTAAAAGTGCAATGATACATCGTCCAAATGCCTACACTAAGGCACAAATACATTCTTATTACAGTGATAAATATGTGGTATACAATAATGTAAGTGTCAGGTACATTCTCATTTATGTACCCCTCTTGTAACCACAACTATGCATAGGGCACCAATACAAGTTGTAGTGCTGTGTGCAAAAGGTATGGTACTGATGTTGTGTCAGGCATGAATACACCGTAGGGCCATAAGTTTCAACTGCTCCTGAGCAGTTCTGGTCTGGTACCATCTTTGAGCCGTGGTTCCTTGCTACTTCACATTCCTAAACATAATGCAAACTAGTCCAGGCATTAGTGCTATTAATCGGAGGCTTACCATGTGATGATGATATTGCTGCTGATATGTCGCTATTGATGCCATATGACGTTATTTCTCATGAAACAAGATTTAAAGTTTAATTCCTTTGATCATGAATGCCATTATATTTTTGTTCTATTTATACTATTCTGTTTGCCATAACTTCGTACTCTAGTCTATCGTATGCTGACAAGGCAGTACAAAAGGGAAATTTTGTATTTTTCAGCAAAAAGAATCCACATACTATCTGTAAGGGATTTTTATTATTAATGCAATAATAGAACTTGACGTGCTATCTAATTTTACTGTTATGTATCTCATGATTGAACCTCTACAATTTTATCAACATGTCCAGTTATGCAATGCTTAGTAGTTGACTTACCACAATATATTTAACTATCATTTTTGCCTCAATTTGTAATGTTTTAGCTACAATAACATTTAGAACACCAGGTACGGCTTACAACATATTACATGACTGATGTTTGTTGGATAGATTAATGTTTATTGTGGCAATTAATATCATGCGTTACAGTGGTTATACAACCCACACACCACACAAAGTGTCCTGTTGTGGTGCTGTATGAAATCACGACAATGCTAAATTACAACTACATGTGCGAAACGTGGCTGTGTATTGTTTCCATATGCAGGGCTGTAAAGTGTAAATATCCTGGCTAATTTACACCTTATTGATTCTAATAAGTGTTAATTACAAGCTGAATGGTCAGCCAAAATAGCAAGCTGTTGTTGGAATGGATGAGAGCAATTGCCGAGTACAGCACAAACTAAGTTTGGTGGTGGAAGGTTTGACAGAGGTATAACTATTATCAAAATGAATTTCTTCAACAATAATTGAATCTTTCCAATAAAATTGAGGCACATACATATTATGTGCTTAACTTCCCTTTTATGTTCCCTTTTGTGTTGTCAATTTCACTAGCAGTCAGCTCACCTTTACCACCACACTCTGACAACAGTAGTGTATGCATACAACATTATACATCCTCTCCTGTTACTACTAATTCATGCATTTATACAGACCACAATCGCCATAGTACAAGCATAGGCTACTTTTATATTTGATAAAAATAATACATTTTACAACTGCATAAACACAAAAATTAACGACGGATTTAAAAAATTAAAATTTAATTTGTGTTGATCATGTAATTTTGTTGAAAGTTGGGTGTATTGGACAGAATGTAGCATGTTCATAGTGATATGTACAAAAACGGTGATATGTTTCTCCAGCTGATAAGCAGTTAAAATGAAGGTGACAGTACTTCTTTATTTCTCCCCTGCAATGTCCGTCTTTTGCAGCTTCGCACTGTGGTTGCTAAAAGTGTAATAAATTTGTTATAATCTTAAAATACATTATGTTATAGCTACTTACTAGAGAATTCAAGTCATTAGAAATTCTTTCAACTGAAGTTTCACTTTGAATGCGACTAGAAGAGCAGTAGTCAACCTATTACATTGAGGAGAATGCAGTATAGAACACTCAGCACACATACACGTAACACAATTGTGAATGCATACAAATGTAGTGTAACTGCAATACATTGAAGCAACAAGCTCTCTAGTTCTAATGGTATCATGCAGAAAGATAAACTTACATTGTTAAGATCTGTATGATCATCATGGTGTGAATTGGTAATCTGGCTCTCTCGCTATATACCAAAAGAGTATCATTGCAGCTGTACAACATGTAGCGGTTACAAACCGTAATATTGTTGATCTTCTTTGACATCATTTTCAAATGTGACCTTCTGTGTCTACAATAACAAGAAAAAGATGTACAGTTAAATTATTAGAATACAAGGTGATGAGTAACTGGTGTGTGTCTTTCTCTACTGTAGATTATCTACTGTATCACTGAGTGTTGGTATCAACTATTGTGCCTCCATGTAGCTACAGAGATCTAGTGACTTGTAGTAAGTTTATAACATATACATTGCTGGTTAGTACTAATATATTATTGTATATTTTAAACTTTTAAACTAAAAATATTCTCTACTTTATAATTGCCATCTAAGATATATTTTTATCATAAATGTTATCATATCTGTTCTATCAATTTATTCACTCACCTCTTTGTTATTTTCTCTAAAGGTTGCTCACCAATGTAACACAACAATAAACAACTACCACTTCTACCGCAAAACTACTGAACTGATCACGTGTTATGACTCAGCAGAATGTGACAATTGAAGAAGCCATTCAATTTAGTAATATATACGACAAAGTTTTGTACGTCACCGTGTTTCCCACAAAAAATACCCTGAGGCCTTACATGTGTGGGGCAGATGGTGTTTTGACATATCCCACACACCGCATCCGTCATACTACTAATTTTGGCAAAACATGTTATTGCAGTCCGACACTATGTCTCGTAAACAGGTGTACCGCAACCACAAATGACTATTAGCCATAAATATTATTGTACTCCATATTTGAAAGAAACCTTACCATTCATCATCTCTTCTTCTGAATTAAGTGTAATTTCATGATGTTTCACAATAATAGATAATAGAGTTTTACTTTCATCAACCTGCCTATTACTACCTAATAACACTACACATTTCTAACTGACTATACTGACCAAGAAGGACTCTAGAAACACACTCAACTACACACAATACTTACACTAAAATGCTAAGCTAGTCATAAAACTTAATGTAAATACCCTTCACAGTACACACCTATAGTCATAATAAGATAAGCCTAGCCTGACTAAACCTATTCATACCAGCATTGGCAAGATCAGCAAAACTATCAATTATGACCATCTGTGTGTTATCACACAGCAAGACATGATAATACCCTTGGCCTACACAAACAGACACTAACTTACATTGTAAACAGCCCAAAGGAGCTACCAGCTTTACACAATATCATGACTTACTGTTGCTATACATGTACTAAAAGTGATAGGCTTGTATAGTTCTTAATGTTTTATATAGTTATCTCAGTAGGTGTACTGAAGTTTAGATGAAGGTGCAAATTCCCAATGAGTAGTGTATATATACTGTAGCAACAGTGTATGGGTGTAGTGAAAAGTGACAGTTCTGTTTTAGTCCCAATATAACTTCACAAAAGGTTGCTAGGTGAATAGCCTGTTATAGTGCTGATTAAGCTCATCACAATTTGTAAGGATTGAACCTTGTAAGACTTCCACATTACATATTACTTAATAGACTTGCATGCACTTGTATGGTTCCAGTATAATCAAAAGCCATACATATGGTGCTACTTAAACACTCTAATAAAACACTACTGTTCTCTGCTATATTATATACTGTAACAAAACTCTGTGTGTTTGTGTTCTCAGTTAGGTTCGGTGCTGGCGGACTCTACTGGAACATCGCCGTGTCACAACCTGCTTTGTCTTCTGTGCTCCGACATTGCTGTGTGATTTAGCCTTTCTTGCCTGGACATTGGTAGCAGCTAATTTTGATTTCTTGGGAGCTGCTTTTGGTTTTGGCTTTGCTACTGACTTTGCAGCTTTTTTCGTTGTACTCTTGACACTAGCACGAGTCGGGGCTTTCTTTGGTTTCTTTGTATCAGATGTTGGTGAATCAGATGGAGCAGGTCGCTTTCTAGAACTTGCAGCTTGTGGGCTTTTGCTGGAGGTACTTGCAGTTGATTTCTTAGCTGTTGGTGATTTCTGCCACTTAACAGTCTTCTTGGTTGTACTTTTAGCCTTCTGGGTATTGAGTCTTTTAACAGTATGCTTCTTAGCTGAACCTTTTCTAGCATTTGGACGCCGAGCACCAGCAACCTGTCTAGCTGCAGGTACTAGAGGAAAACCCATAGGAGCAGCAGCTAAGGATGAGAAAAAAGGGGGACGAGGAGTTAACTGTGGAAACCCAAAGCCACTGCTGCTGCTAGGCATTGTGGTAGGACTGTCTGGAGGATTCGGGTTACTTTCCAATTCAATGATTTTGTCAATCAATTCCAAATCACCCTAATAGAACAATCAGCAAAAGCATTGAAAATTTTCTAGCAAATGTAAGCTTGTTTGCATACATACCTTATTGAATGTAGCCAGGCTTTTGTCTTTCATGTCTTCTAGTTCTGACATAAAGTGGGTCCTACAATACCGCACAATTAATATGATTGTTGATAGCATACATAGGTCATACCGGAAAGTTTGAAATAATTCCAGAAACTTCATTTTGCTTTTCCTTGCATCCAGCACATAGTCATTGTGAAGATCCACATAGTGGACTAACAGTGCTGCCTTTCGTACGCTGGCGTCCTGTAAAGTAATTTACATTATCAATAGGTAGAATTCCTGTAAAGACCTCAAGTGTACCTTCAAGTTATTTGCTATTGGAACATCCACAATGTCACAGTGTTCGACCCCTTCCAGATCTTCATACTTCACTTCCATCTAGCAATACCAACACAGAATCCTAACAACACAAAGCCACCTGTACCATTGCCATAGGAACGTGTAATAGTGGAAAGCTTGGTAGAAAAATAAGGAATTTCATTTTTTGGTCTTAACACTAGCTAATATAGTCCTGAGAAATTGGTCGCTCTTCAAACAAACTATGAAATTTCTTTTCAAGCAGTAAGTAATAATTTTATAGTTTGGCATAATGAATAAACTATAGACCACAAACTATCTACCTTAAGTTTCTTCGGGGCAGTTTTTGCCTTCTTTTGTTTCCCAAACTTGAAGAGGAGTACCCCACCTTTGCTCTGACCCTTATCATCCTGCCATGATGGAAACTCAGATGATATCACCACTGGCTTCCCTGCCTTTAAGGTGTTGACTTCAGGTGATCTGTGATAATAGCAACACAATGCAATCCCCATTATCTATTCAGCTCAACTTGATATATTATATACTTAAAGAGATCTGTACATATCTGTAACCAGTAAACCTACAAAAAAAACTAGCACAATAGGTAACTACAATCACTTTCAGAGCCAAGGTACACTACAACCTCAGTTCAAAAATGTTTGTCAACTTGAATCCTCTATTAGAGCATATTATTGTATTACAGTGGAGCCTGGTAATATGGACACTAAAATGAATAATCAAGACAACTGAAATCAGTTTATGTTCCAAAGTACATAATCTGACCTGGAGTACCTTTGATAATCAGGGTATTCCCACTATTATATAGATTCTAGCCGTGGTTTAACATTTTTATTGTAAATTTTCATGTGTGATATATGTGGGCTTGTTTGATAAATATACATGTATTCTAGTACTTGAGTTTCCGAATCTTGATTATCCCTTGAACCCTGATTTTGATTGTCCGAACCCTTGATTATGTATTATCTGAAAGCTAGAGTTGACTGTTCTATTAGAGTATTTTGCTAACAAGTGTATGTTCTATAAGAGTAAAAATTTAATGCATTTTAAACGTAGATGAATAAGCTCAGTATTTAAATGAATAGCTTTAACACTGAAGTGCAGTATTTAAACACCTTCATGACTGAACTGGCACACAGGTGTTCAGATAATGGAGGTCAAGACGATCACATAAAGTCTTCTGTCCACTAGATTGTTATATGCCACTACTACAGTTATCTAAATCTTTGGAAACCACCTAGTGTTTGCATGACCAAAAAGTGGTATCACAGAAGTAATTGTGTACCATAAAGCAAACTAAATAATATAGTATATTTAGTTATTTGTACCATCTCAGAAGTAGAAAATGATCTATAGGATTTAATACCTAAATTTACAGCCAATATTTCACTTTGCTGGAATCTTTTATATCCTAACTGATCAGTTGTGTTGGACTATACCTACTACACCAGAACACTTCAAACATACACTTTTGTGTAGCAGGAAATTATGTGGGATCCATTCCGAACTCTGGAATAAGTTAGCACTTCAGCATGTGTCAGGGTGCTAATAGCAGAAGTGTTTTACTCCAATTATAAAAAAACTGGCTGCTGTAAGATTAAACACATGACTTACCCGTATCCTTTCAGGAGCTCGTACTCTTTTGTTAGCAGACTTACTCTGATATTAAATGCCAGCACAGTCACATCATAGTCAAACTCCTAACAGTACAATCATCACAATTGCTATTATTATACACATCTACTAGAGGTCACACCTGGTTCATAATCTTCTTGAACTCGTCAGAATTGTCCACACTGAGATACTTAGCCCCTCTTGTCTTACTGATATCCTCTACCAGCCTCACATTCAGATCCTTGAAAAAAATTATTGTATTAGTAGCATGCTAAGATTAAAAACTCTTATGGAGTAGGTACATTTATGCAACACTCTTGGGACCACCTGGTATTGATCAACTAATGTTTCATACTGTATCACTGATGTGCTGTATGAGAGAATAAACCTCAAATATAACAAACTACTTTAACAGAACAGTCATCTAGAAAACAGTCAGATAGACTTCCACTGAACATAGAACATGTACAAGGACAACTGTTGTTGCTCTCAGCTCTTATCAACTAAAATACAGGGATTAAATCCCAGCCAGTTCTTAAGACCGACCACATACCAAGTAGATTCCATCATCCCAAACATAACTAAGGCATATTTTATATCCTTGTTAAAAGAACCACTTTATTATAGTGACCACGTCAAGTATGTTCCAAACATAACTAAGGCATTTTGGTCACAAAATTATATAGGTTGTTCCACTGTAATTCATACTGACTTTTAGAGAAAATATACGCAATGGATGATGTAAAATTTAAAAATCATGTTTCTATTAAACATACCATTCCTACACCAACCACACTTGTAAATATGCCTCTTTGAGCATTAGCCTTAATTGCGCTTAACAGCTTTTTCTCATCATTCACGGAATCCATAGTGGAGCAGAGATCTGTGAGGAAGATGATCCGATTGGTTGTACCCTTCTCTTCTATGACATTATCGGTAAACATGTCAGTGGCTGTTTCTATGGCAGCAGATAAACAAGTACTCCCACTGGCCATCAATGAGGTAATGCTCTTCTGTAGTGTTGGCTTCTTGACCTGTGTGTGTATTAACACAATTACTCTATTAAAACATACATAGGTCCATACACCTGTTCTATACAACTAAGGCCATACCTATTTGAAAAGTTGTTGCTCGGACCCAACCGACCCAATTTTGCACAGATTTCAATTAAGAAAAGAAAAAAATTATATCACATGACACCTTAGAAGTTGCTGCAAAAGATCGAGATACTCTAATAAAACAATCAGTAGGTACAATTTTTATCTCAATAATGCTAGCTATCTATAGACGTAAAACCAGCATGTTCCTCACCCCTGGCGAAGAAAATCTATGATAGCATCAGTGCAGTGCTCATTGAACTATGTTTATCCGTTTTAGCTAAATAGTTATGTATTAGAAGAGATTTGATAGGTATGCATACAGCTTTATGTGACTTACTGATCTATTATATGGCTAGTAACCAGAAATGATAAGCATGTACATATCTAAAAATAATAATTTTGTAGTTTAATTTGTTAGCTAGCTGGGTTTTTTTTTGGTTTTTTTTTTTGCCTACCAACCGACCCATTTTGTTGTAAAATAAATCCGAGCAGCAACTTTTCAAATAGGTATGGCCTATGCCCATTCATGACTTTCTTGTGGTTCATCCCTTTAGAAGTCAGTGCAACACTTACTGTGTACAGTGGACCACATCTAAGATGGACAGCAGTGATTTAGAATGACCACCATTCAGAAATGTCATGGGGTTCCTGTGTATATCTGTGTAACTATAACTATGGTAGTAACAGATATGATTCTAAAACTTGAGAGTATATGCCAATTGTATGTTTTGATAATTTATATCATAGTACAGTAATATCTGAATCTTGATTATCAGAATGCTCGATTATCTGAAGTGATTGTTCTATTAGAGTATTTCGTCAACAGGTGTATGTTCTTATTGGAGTTTGAACAGACCACTCTAGATAAAGAATTTATCCACTTATTTGAACTGGCTCACAGATGTTCAGATAAGGGAGGTCCCACTGTAGTACCACTAAATAGTAGGGATTGCAAAGGTTTGCTATGGCAAAATTTCCTGATAATACTGACCTAGACTGACTCCATCATTGCCCTGCCTTAGTCCATCTTGGGACTAAAAAGAGTATTAAATGGGCATTTACAAACTCGGTGTTATATATTGTAATTAATAGCTAGTATTGCTGTGTGGATTTCCTACTAAAAAAGCATTATTTTACCAGAAATCAACTTTACAATACCTTTACAACCCTCCCGTATGCAACTTCTTGCCAGTACTACATATTAGTTACTAGCTGTGTCTTTACACAACTGGATCACTAAATCACGTATGCATAATACACAACCCTTGTTTGCACGAAACTGAAAATGACTGTTCAATTAGATTATTTCAAGTGCAAGTGTATGTTTTATTAGAGTATTTGAGTCTTTAAATCTGTGTATTAAAAAATCAATTGGCTTTATTACAAATAATTTGACTTATCCGAGTACTTTTGGATTTGGAAAACTTGAGTATACACACAGCACTAAACTAACATTCTTCCATTTGGTCAGCTTGTGGTGTACTGTTGCTTCATGGTTAAACCTGACCACACCAAAACTGTCACTGTGGAATAACAAAGTGTTAAAACAAGAAGTACGCCAGCTGTACTCACTTTGGTTTTAGCTGATCAACAAGAGATGACAAACACTGTTTAGCAACTTGTAACTTGGAGTTACTGATAGAGTAGCCACCTGAACTATCAAATGATGCTCCCATTGATCCAGACACATCCAACACTATAACAAATTAACACAATACAGTAATTGGTGTAGGTTGGTAAGTTAGTAGTGTAGAAATGTCTACACTAAGTCTCTATCTTTTCTCCCATATCATGAGTGGAGCATCTGAATGTTGAATAGGCAATTCTGCAGTAGTCACATCATGTGACTGCTATTATTAGCATGTGAAACATTAGGCTAGGGAACTCTATGGGCATGTCCTCCATTTCTGGGGCTTCCCCCTACATTTTATATTAAATCTAAAGATATTTGGAAATACACGATTGCTCTATTAGAGTATATCACTGACTGTTATATTAGAGTATCTTGTGTGGTGCACAGTCTTGATAAACATCTAAACTGCTTCCTACTGGTCCAAATACTACCACGCCATTTTGGTATTGAAAACTGCTAAGAAAACATGTGTTCTTTGAATTAGTTGCATAGCTGACAAATGCATTGGTCTCTAGATTACTCTAATAGAGCAGTCATATGACTTACAGTAGTACAGCATACTTCATTATAAAGAGGGCATCACCAGGTAGGATATGCATAACAGGAATCATTATACATTGAGGTCAGAGTTGGGGTCATTACTTTACAAATGTAACTCATTACATGTTACTTGTCATTTGCAAGCAACATAAACTCCCAGAAAAAGTAACAAGTTTCATATTAGTTTTTATTTTGAGGGTAGTAACTAGTAATATACACCAGTTCGTTACAAGATCCACAAGGTAAGTCCAACTGAAGTTCCCAGCCACAACTACACAAGTGACATGAGCGAAACATGCGTTTCTCGGTTGTGCGTAGTTCAGCTACAAAAAAATACTTTATTGTGGTATCTTGGCCTCCCCATACACTATAACTCTTTGTTGTTCATGCCTGAAACACTGACTACTGTCCAGGCCCAAGATATAACCAATCACGTGGTGGATACAATGCTCATTAAAAAGTAACGAGTTACAATGTAATATCCGTTATATATATACACTCATTACTCAGTCGTGTAACACGTTATATTACTCCCTACTGCAAAAAGTAATAATATTACATAACACAGTAATGCGTTACCCCCAACTCTTCACTAAACTATAGCACTGCTAACCAATAACAACATTCAAGGGTGATCTTCCATGTTTCTTCATCCCTGTACCGTCAAACATGGAATTGATGCTCATTCCCAGCCATTGCTCCTCTTGGCCTGTGACAGGATTCTTACTAGCTCCTGTAGAAAACTGAGCCTCAAACCTCTTCTTGCTTAGCAGACCAGTGTTGAAGAAGTAAGAATAAAACATGTTCTCGTAGTTCTGTATATAAACAGACAAATATACTATTACTAAGTGTCCATTGTTCACATCACACAGATACAATAGAACTAAATATCCCATTACCTTATTGTGCTTGGCATGATTATAAAAGTACCATAAAGGTCACATTTAAATTAACTGTAAGAGCAACTGAGCTGGTGATCCTAATGGAATTCTTTATTTGTGACCGGATTTGCAACAAGGTACCTTTTCCACACATTTGACATACCAGCAAACAAAATGTCATATCTGTTGACTCCTTGCACTTATTGACTTTCGTTTTGTATCAAAATGTAGCCACATAATGTAGGCATACTCATGGAAAATTACAGACAAGTGCTTGCTGTGATACAAAAGTTGCAAAGTTTGAAAGTTGAGAAAATGGGTCAAATTTTATGTGTGAAAAAGGTACCTTTTGCAAATCCGGTCACATTTGGTAAAATATCACAATAATGTGCAATAGTGATTCAATTAGGGTAGATTGTGAGACACACATTCTGTTACAATAGAGTATGTATGATCTGTTAAGTGAAGGGATAAGCAGTCTGACCTTGGGTTTGTATGGGTGCACTCTGATGACCAGTACATTTATATGGTAGCTTACTTTTTCCCTCTTTAGACCATACATATTTGAAAAGTTGTTGCATGGACCTGACCGACCCAATTGTTCACAGATTTACAAAAAAAAAAATAAAGTTATGTGACACTTGGAAATTAATTTGTATTGGATGATATCTGCAATGATGAAATTTGATGTCATAATTGACAAAATGGCCAGGACTTCAGAGACCCTGGCACACAGTATTCAAAATGAATGTTGTCTGTAGTTTTTTACACATGGAACCACAAGGTAAGAAGTAGTACATGTACCATGACAATGCACATGTTTTACAAGGAAAGCAGACCAAATATTTTAAATTCACACAATAGGCTTATTTGTATTGCATTTTATATACATGCCTCACCTTCACCCTTTATCAAATCTATCATAGGAAAACATTATCTCGCCCAATACCTCCCTGTACAAAGTCCCCACACTATTTTGTTTTGTGACATCAGAAAACGTCATTGCGGATATTGTCTAAATGATCAAAATACTTTAATAGAACAGTCAGTGGGTACAATTTTGATCTCAAAAGCGATGTTATCTATAGGCATAGATTGCTTAAAACTATTCACCACCCATAGCTAAGAAAATCTGATATAGTTACCAAAACTTCAGTGTCATCTATACAACTATATAGCTAACTCAATGAGCTATGTATGTAACTAGACTAGCTATGTTTAGCCATGTGGCTTGTAATTAGAAAGCATTTCACATGTCCGCATATAGTACATTATAATTTTTTAATCTAACCCCTACTGATCTATTTTTGAAACAATATGACTTGTAACCCAGGAATCATAAACATGTCTGAAACTTGCCGAGTACCAACCTATTTTGTTGTGAAATAATCTGAGCAACAACTTTTCAAATAGGTACGACCTTAGGTTTCATGTTCTATAGGTGATCTTATCAAAAATCACAATTTCCAAAATTTCTGCTTAGTACAAACTTAGTGTCCAAATTGAAGTTTTAGCCTGGTGTGGTAGTGGTTGAACAGAGCTCCATATATAAATTAATGGCTGTTTGATTTTATGATGTGTTTTTCAGTTATACAAATACATTTTGCCTTCCCCATAGTTCTTAGTTTGGAAAATCAACTGACTATCCATTGTACATTGAAAGCAGTCTGCTTCAGGTTACAAATTATACGGCATGTAACAAAAGTCAAAATACTACCAAAGATCATAGCCTAGGATAAGTGATAGGGATTTTGGGGCACTAGAACTCTCTAATGCAAACAACCCATTTAACTTCCACAATGTAATAAACACTTCTTACAATATACGAAGTCTTGTTAGCACTACCAGAGCTGCTGCTGGACGTGGTAGTATAAGATGCACTCTGCTGGCTGGTCATGTATGATCGGAAACTTTGAGCTGACTTGGTAGCTAACAGCTTACGGGGCGCCTTCCCTCCACTCGACTTGCGAGCTGTTTGCTTCGTCCTCGCCATTGTAATCACCACAGTATTACGATGACTTCCGGTTGCTAGCTGGAAACGAAAAGCAACACAAAAAAATAATTGATAGGCGTGGCACACTTGCAGCAAATTGTTATAGGAAGGCATAACGGCTAGCAGACACTATAGTTTTACCCTAGTCAGCTAGTGTAACCCTTAATATGACAGTACACGTACACCCACCATAGATAATAAGCGCCTGCTTATAATGCAACTTACAGTGAAATACGAAGCGAAGAGCTGATTCCTACACCAAACTAGGGTCAATTAGAACAAGATCGATATGCTCCGCTAGCTACATGAAATATCGGAACAATTATTCAGCAATTTTTACTATCAAGGCCCACAATCGATTTGAATGCATGTCTCGTGTGCGATTACGCATGCGTGAAATAATGATGACCCCAAATAGCCAGAAACGTGCCACTCGTCATCAGTTGCCAGCAGGCCATGTCGCTATCAGTGATAAATTACGAGGGGTTCCGCTTCACCAAGAACTAACAAAATGTAAGGTTACTCTAATTAAAGTGCACTAGTGGATCTTAAGTAACCACACAGGTTCGGTTAAGATAGTATTGGAAGGCAGTTTGGGTGTTGTAGACTGCTACACTGGCAGCGATACTGGAATAATATTCTTACCAGAAGCTGCTGTTGTTAACCTGACTGATGCATTGCTGAGAAGATTGACCAGGCTATCTCGAGTAAGTACCAAGTGTACTGTTTAGCCTGTTGTAAGGTGACAGAGATTTACTCTGTCTCTCCAATAGGGTGTTGCCCAGATTGTTTGATTCAAGGCTTGATTCACAATTATGCAATGTATCATACAGTATGTATATGGATCATGAAGAACTGGGCCAAAAGTATCACCCTAAAACCAGCCTCAATTTCCCTTTATAATAGCTTGGCAACATTGGTTAGGCATAGCCAAGTCCAGAATGCCTTAAGCCTAGAAATTTCTTGAGACCAATCCCAAAACCTTCCAAAAAGCGATTTTTAAAAAAAATTCTATTTATGCTGACTGACTGACTGAATGATTCCTAATCAAGCTTATAATTTTTTTCCTTATACTTTTTAAATTTATTTATTTATTAAGGCTTTATAGCACAAGTGCTGAAGGTGTGTAGGACACCTGGTCCTACAGCCTGTTTAAAGTTGTTACAGAAAGTATGTTTGAAAAGGTAGATAAAGGAGAAAAAATCCATAACTGGACCTAAGCAGCCTCAAACCTGCAGCCATCCGATTAATGTTCGAACGCTTACTTTTTTACAATAGCATATCATTTCTAGGCATCTTTACGATTAAGTTTTGTTTTAAAGTCGAATTTGTACTTGTTGCATCTCAAATCAATTAAGCCATTACTATAACATATATCTGGCTGGTACAAAGAAAATCATCTTGAACAATACTTATCTCTGCGTAAGTTTAATGCAGTAAGCATAATATTCTCCTTGGTGCATATACGTAGACATAGACAATAGCACAAAACACATGCTTGTGCACTCACTCACGCAATGTGTTTTTCCAACAAAAACTAGTTGATACTGTGCTACTTAGGTGCCCAGTTGATACTGTCTCTTTAACTACGTAAGCAAGCAGTATAACTTTTGAAGCATACTTCCTGTGGTTATGCAATTTGTCATTGTACTCATAAGTTGTAGGGACCCAGTAACACTTCTTCTCTGAATTTCAGGTCCCCGGTTGAGCTGTGCGAACCTCCAGAACACATGCACCATATTAAATGATTTATTATTCAACAATATAAATAAAACACATTTGAGTTCTTATCTATGATCCTAAAAAGTAGGCTGTTCAGCTAAAAAGTTCTGGTTGAGTCGAGCTACAACTTCTTTGTGACTCTCTGCTCGACTGATTCCTGGGATTCTCACATGAGCCTTCACAGTTGTTCATGGTATCATGTGACTTCTCACAATTAGTGCTGAGGGTTTTTGATATTTCTTAGACAGTACGGTACTGACCGGTATGCCTTAGTTAGTTGCCATTTTAGACCTGATGCATATGCACAAGTACGGTTTCTAAACATTTTTACTCTTGAGAGACAGAATTGTGTTGGCAAGTTCACTGCTAAATTTGCAATAGATTATTCTACACCAGCCCGTATCCTTTCATGTGTACACTTTTCACACAAATAGTGAAGCTATAAAAGCTGTTTTTCAAAATCCACAGTATTGCATTGCTACAAAATTAGACGGTATCAAAAACAGATACTGCGGTTTAAATAAATAATTGGTATATTGTTCAGCACTACTCATGATGTAATAAGGTATGAAATGATACCTGGGGTTTACTCTTGTACTAAAACATGAGGCCAAAACTTGCTGTGTAAGCAACTTTTTAGTAAATAAACATGCAGACTCTTTGCATACCTTTATAAAATTATCCATAACTCAATGGTGGTTGTTCCTATCCTCTTCCATTCGATTTGCCATTGAATTTCAAATCATGCCAGATCTGACTCATGTGATTTAGCCCACAATCGAAGTTTAACATGTGCAAGTTTGAGGTGAGAAAATGCCAGTCACTGTTGTTCATCAACAAATAAGTCTCTGTAGTTATAGTGTTTATTTTAACTTCTCCAAGTAGCCCAGTGAATAGACGTTCAGTCATTGTGTAGTTTTATTGCCATGTATGCCTAATGCATTCCACTTTACGCGCTTAAGGGTTTAGATATTTTGTTATTCATCCATTACATTGCTAAGGAAGAACAAATGACTTGAAACCACAAATTACATATAGGAATATCTTCTCAATTGTCTGTCATGTTTTCTTATGCAAATTCTGTAGACGAAGCCACAAGAATGTTCTTTGTTCTCGTCTGCATACCAAGGGGATACTGCCCCCTTCAACTCAAAAGAATACGCTACTCCTAGTAGCATACAAAGGCCTACTGTGTTGTTTTATGGGAATTAAATGTCCAGTACAGCATGTAGCCATTGAGTAGTTTCAGTGACAAACTACACCCCCTTCAAGTAAACACAATAAAAATGGTTTACAGTCTTGCTCATAAGCAGCATTCATTCATTCATTGGATTAAGGTTTATTTTCTGTAGTTATGTGTTGTGTGCACAGACATGCAGACACACAATTTTCCCAAGCCAATTTTAGGAAACTAGACCTGTAAGCCTTTGGCTGGTTGTGATTTAATACCTGGTGTAAAAATTTCAGGGAATCGGGCACAGACATATCCATATTTAAACATTTACGCCAGTGAATTGGAAACACTAAATTTTCATTATTTTACATATAGTGCACCAAAGTTAGTCAGAATGTTTTGTTTTCGTGTAGGCTAGATTGAAATTAGTGTATCAGCCTGGTTATTTACCACACATACTGATTGGGAATGACCTGTGTAGGTATACATTGCTACTGGAAAGTAGAAAAGATAAAATTTGTGATGTTTGATGATATTACTATATAGTTATACAACAGGCACGAGTGCTCTGCCTGTATAAACGCACGAGCCTGAGGGCCGTTAGGCCCGAAGACGAGTGCGTTTATAAAGGCAGAGCACAAGTGCACGTTGTATAACTGTTATGTACCTCTCACCTAATAGGTGGAAAGATCCAACGCTGCAGCTACATTTCTTTTATAAGGTAGAATACCGATATCGATTGTGGTGCTCTAAAACTAACGACATTATTACGTATCAAGCATGGCCTTGACCATACAATCACATGGCAACGCCACAATCGATTGTTATGGTGAGTTTCAATTAGAATAACATTATTTTAAAAAGCTATTTGTCAAGGTGAAAGCTTCGATCAAACTAGTAAGGTATGTATCTACATTTATATATATGTAAATAGAGTTTTACCTGCCGTGTTTGCCTCTTTGATCACCATTGGCTGCTTTTAGATCGCATGTATAACGTAGTAGTGACGTTCCCTGTATGGCCCCACAATCAAATTACGCATGTTAGGCTATATAAGAATTCGAGTAAACAGTGTAGCGTCTTGCCACATATTAGGTGAGGTGTCGTAGTGGCCTAAGCTGCCAGCACTTGTGAAATGTAGCACAAAACCGCAGCCAGTGCAATATAAATATATTGCACTGCGGTCAGTGCATTATAAGTTATAATGCACTCGCTGCGGTTAGTGCAGCAGTGCTATATACGAATTATAGCACTCACGGCGCCTTTGAACTGCCCACGCAGAGTGGTACATAAGAATGATATTACATTGTCATATCTTTGCTGTTGTTTATACAAGCACAACATACGTATATAGTAATGAAACAAAAGAGGTCAACAACTGCAGCTACTGTGTACTATGTTTAAGACACTAAGACTCTTCTGCAGTTGTGTTGTAGAGGTACTTTATTCTAGGGTTGTTTTTAGAGGCATCATTTTGACGAGTGTCGTTAATAATTGGAACTAAAGAAAAAACATATAGTATAAAAATCACCAAACCTGACTTTTGGTCTGCTTGCCTGCCTACTTTCCAGCCTGACCACAATGCAAGGCTAAAGGCTAAATGACACATGGTATGACCACCATTTCTAGATAATAACAAACTCACCATTGGCATGTGCCTTTTGGGGTTCCAGTAAGTACTTGCCCCTTGTGCCTTGTCTTTCATCTTCAATCATGCTATACATTATTGCTGGTCATCTTCTTCGTGTTAGGGAACCGTATCGAGACATTGATTTTCTGTATCGACACTCCATATTTAGATGCCCCACATAAATTAAAGTGCTTAAAGTACTAGTGTTACTTATTACTGGTAGACAGGTAGTAGACTACATGATAGGAGCTTTTTACAATCTAGCTGGACCAATAATGATTAAGGGACATTCCCCTTACTGATCTAGCTGTATTTATACCAATTGATCATAAAATACGTGCCTCTTATTGGTGGCATGGTGAAAAACTAAACATGAAAGGCCATGCCGTATACACGTTATACAACATTATGAATGAAGAACAGTACAAAAAGCACCTCTGCAATCAATCCAGTCACACTATGGAAAATATAGCACTGAATCCATGATACAGTGTCCATTTCTGCCATTCATCACCTACACAGTAGTGGAGAAATAAATGGGACACAAAGGAGGACAAAGGTAAGTCCACGCTGCATGGCATTGTAGCTGCTTAGGTTGGAGAAAAGCATGTCTGAAGAAATCAAGCCTGTAGCGTTAACCATAGTTGAGTTATGCTTGATTGAAGGCATTAGTTAGTTGGTTAGTTTACTTAGTAAGCCAGTGTGAAAAAAGATGTAAGATGGCGGCCAAGAAATGGCTGTGTTTGTAGGTCATTGGCAGAATTTTCAATGGTGACAATTCAGCTGAATTTGTGTTACCTTCTCCACAGATTTGGCACCTAATTCACCTGAATTGTCATTTTTTTTTTTACCATAAACCTACCATTACAGCAGTTTCTTGGCTATCACCTTGGAATTCACATCTTTTTTCACACTGACTTTTTGGGGGCCACACCCTTTTTTACAGTTTGGCTGTTTTGGATTAGATATCATTTCTTTATGTAATTGCATACCCCAAAGGCGGCCTGTGGCTGGCTTTGGGAGTCACTTGTTATGTAGCTGAACTCTACAGGGTGACTTGTATCATAGCTGAAAGTCCTGTAATAAAGCTGAACTCTGTCTCTCTATGGGGGTGACTTGTTATCTAGCTGATCTCTCAACAGGGAGTAACAGGGTGCGTAGCTGAACTATCTTACTGCTACGGAGCTGAATTCTCTACAGGATTTATAACCGAACTTTCTATAGGGTGACTTGTTATGTAACAAGGTGACTTGCAATGTTTGCCAATCTCGGCAATCTGTGTACAGGACAACTTATTTGTAGATAGCTGAACTATCTACAGAGTGAATTTTAACATAACTGAACTCTCTACAGGGTGACTTGTTTGTAGCTGAACAGGATGACTTACAATGTAGCTAAGCTGTTTACAGGGTGACTTAGTATGTTACTCAACTCTCTACAGGGATACTTGTTTGTAGTTGAACTCTCTACTGAGTGACTTGTTTATACTTGAACTCTCTAAAGGGTGAGTTTTTACATAGCTGAACGAGCAGTGTTGGGGTAATGCATTACATAATGTTATTACTTTCGTGGTAACTAAGTAATATAATGAAATACGCTATAAAAACAGGTAAAATAACTCAAGTTACTTCACTTACAAATGTAACAGGTTACCTACGTAAGTAATATAGTTACTGTAGCGTATCTAATATTATGTAATATTATTACTACAAGTAACGAAGTTACTAATCTTGTTAGTGATCCACTGAGTAATGCCTAGCCACAGCAAAGTAATGAAGCCTACTGAATGAAGCTTATTCACCAGCTTCTTACTTATAACCAAGATTTGCACATTGTCCAACAACGCAATCATTTCATGTGATAAGGTGGTAGTTTCATACATGACAGCTTAAGGCTATGGACAAAAAGTAATATAATATGTAATATTATTATAATTACTTTATTTTTTGGGTAATATGTGACTGTACCTAAATAGTTCAGTTGCAAGTAATATGTAACTAGTTATTTTTACAAAGTAACTTGCCCAACACTGAACAAGCAACTTGCTGAATTCTTCCAATAGGGTGACTGTTCTATTAGAGTATCTTGATCTACACTTAGTTTTTTTTGCAGTGGCATTTAATCTGATCCTTCTATATCACTGAAGGATTTCTATGGTGATTGATTCATCTACATAACTAATTTCAGCTCATTCTCTAGTGTACCTATCAACAAACTAATTTTCAACTCATTTCTTGAAGCAGTTTGCCCTGTAGGCATGACAGTAAATCAGAGTTATTCACATCATAACTCATAAAATATTACTTGGATTTGCAGGTATTGGAATTTGCTTTTGGACTTCCTTTTAGGCATGCTAGATTTCAACTTGATTGGATAAAGCATTTTTGTTTTATAGCAATTTTTGCAAAAGAAAGAAGGATAAGAAAAACCGAAGAAATAAAAACTGTATTCAGTCATATCTCAGGAATGGTTGGAGTGAAAATCATGTTTTTTTTTCTTCCTGTCAATGTACCCATGGTGTGGTGCACCAGCTTCTTGGACCACATGCCACACTACCGTGTGTAGGAAAGGTAAGCATGCAGCTACTATGTGAAGGTGGCTACTGTCTGAGGACAGCTACTATCGGCGTGTATAGCAGTAAGCCTGTGCTATTAATATGTCGTTTGTTTAACCAGTTGTCCTCTACTTCAAGAGGACAACCTGGCTTAACTCAATTCATTTAATAGTTTCTGATTCAAATATGTCAGTTACATCAGCATATTCATATACAAGCCACAGCTCAATTCATGTTTTGCACACCACAACAAGAATGGACAAATAATGTGGTATAGACATTTCCAATCCGTGTTAAATATCTGTATTAGGCTATTGGTGTGGGTATAGAGAATGTGGAGATAGCTAATGTCCTTTGCACAAAGTGATATTCATAATGTAATAATGTAATAGTCTTAATTTATTGACACATGAGCATGTGGTTTATTATTGGATGCTGATTCAGCCCAGATAGCTGTGGATATTCATTGCAGACTATTATGGTATCCATCAGCTGAATGTGTTGGCAAATTCATTGCCCTGTGTTGTGACTTCCTGTGGTGTATGGCGTATGGCTTCTTTTAGTACCTTTGAACTAATTAGTGCGTGTGGCTAAATGGTATTTACCCTGGTATATGCCCATGTTATAACCATTTGTAAACTGGGGAAAGTAAAATTCTAGTAAAATGGGAATGGAAAGTGGAAACAGGAGTGACCAATGAAAAATGCCTCATGTGAATATACAGATTTTACAGTTCGACGTGTCTTTGCAGTGTTATTGAAACATTCAAAACACTCTAATAGAGCAGCCACCAGCATTAAAATAGAGCAGTCAAGAAAGTTTTGCCAGGGACTGCATTGAATTGATAGAATGAGATTAGGTATATGTGACCATCTTAGCAAAGACCCGACTTGTTCACACAAGCATGCATATTAAGAACAACAAAATTTAAAAATAATTCATAAAGTTACACATGCTACAAAAAAAATATGCAAGTTTTTATTAAAGGAAGACTCGAATTGATTAAAACTATGCACCATCTTATTTGCCTGCTCATAGAGACTTCGAAAATCTTTGTTTCATCTCTGTAGCCCCAATGGTATGCATGTCATGTGCATTTGTTTACAATGCGGTAAACGTAAACAAGATTGTTGTCAGTTCTTCTACTAAACCACCTTCATACCTAAAATTCCAAAACTACTCACCACAAAAGGCAGAAACTTTGGTGATCCATTCCTTGGACACTGCAAGTTGGGTTTTTGCTGAGACAGTCACATATAGAGTAGCTAAGTCATCAGAAAGTTAGCTGTTCCCATCATAAACATAAGATTCAACCATTAAACAGTGAAAGTACATATATTCTAATTAACTGACAGTGCCTGCATATAGATGAGGGAAATTGTACCTGCAACCTTAGGAAAGTCACAGAATGAGGTATGCAGCAGCTGCACACAGTATGTGTAGGTAGCTCCAATGAGGAGACTAAGGACAATGTGACCAGTCATGGTGGATTCTCTTAAAGCTGCTTTAGTTTGATAAGCACACTGTTGTGTGCATATCCCCATCATATGACTTTTTGTCTGGTAGCAACAGATACAGTTTCCAAAGCACTGTTAGTTATAACTATGATACGTTATGAATCTAGTGTATAATAGTTGAATCTTTTGAAATTTTTATGGTTTCAAATGACTAGCTAACTTTCAGTGTTGATGACTCAGTTAGTATATGTACCTAACCAGCTATAGTCCATTAATTCACAGGCTTTCAATGCAGGTCCCTGGTGGGATAGTTAACAAAGCATTCTTGACTGCTCTATTAGAGTATTGTAATGCAAGTGACTGCTCTATTAGAGTGTTTCAATCCTTTTAGTGAATAACTGCAAAATATTGACATGATGACCTTTTATCAATTTTCCATTGGTTGTTCCTTGTTCCCACGTTCCCATCCTATTCCCATTTTCCTAGAATTCTACCTACCAGGTTACAACTGATTTGTAACACTGGCAGCACCTTTGATCCTCCCACGTACCATACTACAAATAGCATGTACATGTATGTTCTATTAGAGTAATTGAGCAAAATGCTAAGTTATAATTATCACCCGAGTCCAAGGTGAAGCCAAGGACAAGAGTGATAACTATGGTCAATTCGCGTTCACCTGAGCCCCCACCAAATACAGTCATATCAAAGAGATGAACATGTGTTCACTCCCAATGGTCTTGTACTGGAACAAGCATGTTTTCATGCTGTAAACATGCTTGCGCACCTTAATCATCTACAGTGGAACCTCTCTTAACAAACTCCCCAAATTAAGGACACAGTAGAAAAACCTCCATAATAAGGATCTTTTGGTCCCAACTGGTCTGGTTAATACATTTTTTTACCTCTGAAAGAGGAATACCTCTATATTGCAGCAAAAAGTAGCCAAAAATTCAGTCCCAAAGTGCCCATAATAGAGAGGTTCCACTGTATACTAAATGTATAGGACATTTTTACAGCCTCATAACATACTTGTTCTTGCCCATATCAAAGCACTTTTTTTAAATATAAACAGTTCCAGCATTTAAAAGGCCTTCACAATGCCAGTAAATGTCAGGCAGCTGGCAAGTGTAACAAGAGTAAAAAAAATAAAGGCTCGTATGCATTCTAATTAATTCGTTCATTGTGAAGCAATTCTAGTAGCACAAACATACATCGTGGCTACTTTAGGTTACTAAACATTAAGTAATGTATCTTAACCAGTTTGCATCTCCCTATTGTATAGCATGGCTGGTTTGTGGTTTACTCCCATGCACTAGTTAGCTATCACTCAGTGATAAGTTAGCAATCACCCAGCAAGGCACTTTAATCCTGGGATATATATGAATGGGTTTCAAATATCTGAAGAGATTGCATTGGTATTGAGCAGTTTAGGTAATTGAGAACCCACTGCATATGACTGTTGATTGCATGCCTTGTGTTTTACTATACCTTTAATTTATTGAGATCTTATTGTTATTATCAGTCTCAGGTGAAGGGGGTGGTATTATTGGAGCAAACCCCAACCAGTGGTCAGTACATGGTAGAAGTACAGGAGCGACTTGTAATTGAACTGGGTCTGACTTGTGTACCAGTTAGATCACCTGCCCATGCAGCCAAGATGATCACAACAATGGTATGATGTCCTTGTTGCTATAATGAACTTTTATAGGCTGTTTCACTTGTTTGTAATAAAGAGCTGCACATTGTCTAATGTCTACTCAATCAATACAGTAGGTACTCGATTACCCAGGCTCTCGATTACATGAACAGTACAAATGACTGTTCTATTAGAGTGAGCAAATGATTTTAACAATATAAAGAACCATGGCTTTAGTTAGCTGTCTATTGTGCAAGTTGGATTCACATACTAAACTTAGCAGACTTTTAACAACACACTAATAGTTCTTGTAATGCTGCTTTATCAGCTACAACTGCTCTTATATAGTAGAACTTTAGTTCTCTGAACACCAGTTATCCAAACTATAGTATTAGTTAGCCAAATACCAAATTGATTTTGCTATTAGAGTAGTTGAAATTCTATTTTTTACAAACTGTAAAAGCATTGGTTTAGGGTAATTTTGCACACGTTTATAGAGTATGGACTTTTCAGTTATCCGAACACTAGGGGTTCAGATTACTAGGTTTGTAAATCACTTGTGCATGTTTGTGAAATTTATATGCCAGTATTGGCAACACAGAGGAGATAGTGCATGGTACCATATTTTTAGCTGGGCCCATACCTGGTACCATTTAGTCGCCAGGGTAAAGAGTAAACAGCCAAGCTGTGAAAAAGGATGTGGCACCTGGGTGAAAGAAGTTGTGAAATCAAAAGGTGGTGGCCAAAAAATAGCTGCAATGATGTTACTGTCTATCATTTTGAATAATTTAAATGGGTCATCATTAAACACGATTGACAATAACATCATTGCATCCATTTTTTGGCTGCCACCTTTTGATTTCACTACTTTATTCACCCTAGTGCTCCACCCCTTTTCACAGCTTGACTGTTTTCATTATGTGCCTTGTTTTCTTTTCTGTACACATGTAACAACAAATGTCAAACATTTATTGTACACATCATTTGTAAAACAAATAACTATATTCCAGGGTAGTAATAGTGATGAAAGCAATGATGATGGTGCTGTTCCACGAGCTCCTCCAAAATAACTAACATGTGCTCGAGTGATAAGAGCTCAAAGCCATATGTCACTTCGAGAATGTAGGACAAAGGGTACTCTTAGGGTTGATGGTATGGTTATTAACACTGACAGCCTTGGACTAGGATGTAGAGTTAGGGGACATGGAGTAACAACTACAAGGGATGGTGTCAACAGCATCAAGCATTATTTCCTGTACATTGTCGAGGAGGTCACAGCAGATCTAGTAAGGGCATGTGTCACATCAGATCCAGAGGTCGTCACAGCTCTAGAGGCCATGGCACAGGATGAGACCAACTCCAGGACGTCCCGGATCACCAATCCAGGGGACAACACATCGCCTAGAGACAGTATCTGATAACTGGCACAAAAGGGAACCTGATTCTGTACTTCCGTGTACAATAAGGCTCCAGGCTCCACTGTCCAGATAGTACTACTTCACTGGAGTTGTTTTTTAGGTGTTACATGAAGTTCGGGATCTAATAGTGACTGAGACAAATTGATATGCTCATGATAATCCTTCCACTAAACCAAACACTTGAGAAAGACGTTGAACACTTAACAAGTTCACAGCTATATTTTGACCCTCTACAAAAAGGTAGTCAGCTGTTGTGGACACGTTGAAAAGGCTTCCCAAAAGCATTGGTCAAAAACAGGAGAGGATAATATGATTACAATCTCTTCTGGCAGTAGCATGGTTTGATCAGAAATATGTGTACTTCATAATTACAATGCATCGTATGGAGACAACTGAATTATATACTAATCTTGAGGTGTGGGTATTGTGTATATGTACCACGTCCTCCACTGCTCCCTGAATGCCAGCAATATGTTTGGAGGTAGACAGGGGTGATCAGCTGATGACTTTTGTTGAAAGAAGATTTAGAAAGTATGTTTTCTTACTTGTTAGAGTGCTCCCTTCTGAATGCCTATGTGCTACATGGGTTGGCATATCCAGATATCCTGAACTCCACTAATAAAATTTTTGACTTTTGAAGTTCTGGCTGGAAATGGCCACAACAGCTTCTGCTGAAGGAAGAGGGCTCCCCATAGAAGCAGCGATTGCACACAGAGGTTGAAAGTGGAGCTTGGTCACTTGTCTACAAAAGTGGGAAGCAAACATGACTGTGTTATATGTATGGTAAAACATGACTGTGTTATATGTATGGTAAAACATGACTGTGTTATATGTATGGTAAAACATATCATACTGAACTCACCAAGAGTGTAGTCTGGAACCAAACAAGAAAACATGTCCCACTTGTAATGTATACCTATATACGTACATAACAAGATAGACTATTTTAATAAGGATCATAAAATGTGGAACACACAGCTACGTGTAGCCACATGATTATTTCTTTTGTAAATTTTTAATAGAGCAGTTACAGTATTATTGTGTAATTAATTGTCTAATTTATGTATAAATTAACTGATATCACGGTGACAAACAAGGAGGGGTACTAATACACACCTTTCTTTCTGTGAAGATCTTTGGCTGAAACTGGCATTGTACTTGGGTGAAGTTATCATTGTCTAATAGTGATAAATACAGTGTCAAAAATATAGCCGTTTTGTTACTCATGCAACAACTTCTTACTTTGTGGGAGAAGGAGAAAACAGATTTGCTTTACTGTCACAAGAATCTATGTAGAATACAGCCATCCTCAAGGGCTAGTAGTACTACTAATAGTTCTGTAGAACCATAGGCAACTAGGACATGTAAGGTGATAGGGCCAAAATGACCCTGAGTTTAGCTGTATTAATTTCTGACAGTGCCAAGAGGTATGATGGCAAAGCAAATTCATATTGCTATAGTACTACGACCAACTTGGATTGTGAAGATACCAATCTGTTTGGTGATGATGAGGATGATAATGACAAATCCTTATATGAGATCAAGGAATCTGTGGACTATCTTGCCTCACATTTAGCTTCCGCTAGAGGCTATAGGTTGTCACTTTTCAGGATGAGGTTTGGAGTATGCATGAGGCTATTTAGATATTGGTCGTTCAGACTATCGGAAGGTTTGGTACAAGTTCCATACTTGCACTGATAAACGTAAATGGCCAAATCTCCTGAAACTGTATGCCCTTGCATTTAGCTAGCCATTTTCCAATGGCAGGGTTGAAAAGACTTTTTTGTCGTTAAGTTGTGAAGACTTCTCAGAGAACTAACTTAAGAAATGATGCACTGAATGACCTACTGGAGTTCTACATAGAAGGACCATCGTCAAGTTGTTTTTGTCATTATGTTGCAATTGAATTGTGGTGGTCTGATTGCTGTACCACTAGAAGAGTGAATCAGCAGCCATGACAAACCTATTGGGAACAAAACCCAGGTTCATCTGATGCTGATTTTGAAAAAGAGGAAGAAAAACATGTAGCGATTAGCGGTGGGATGATTGGGTTGATGTCAAGTGAAACTGACGAAGACTGAACACTGTTGAACTATATAGTGGTACAATAGCTGTAGTTTTTGCTGTCACTTTAATTTTAAGTGTAAATTCATCAGTCTGTATATTTCATTTACTTCATATCAGCAGTAAACATCATCACTTGTAGATTATTAAATCACTTAAAGCTACCACAAAAATTTACCATACTGCAATTTGGAAACATTCCTTGCTAGTTCCATATGATTAAGTGGCTGCAGAACTGTGGATTACCTACTGCAAAAGTGCATAAGATAATGCAAAGAGCAGAGTTAAACGTTTAGTTATTTAATCTTGCACTCATGGTCATGTGATTGTCACAAAACACTGTTCTTCTCTTCGTGCTTCTCAGCATATTGGTAATCTATTGTAAAATAATGTCTAGTACGCACTAGCAGTCTATAAGGAGCCTAATGATGATGTGCAACTGCTATAAAATACATGATGTACAAAAATTTGTAGTGTGCATAAAACCATTGAAATTACTCTCAAATTCAATCTCAGAGAATCTATTTCCTAGAGGGAGGGAGGGGGGGGGCATTCCCCTAGACCCACCCCCCTAGATTGGAATGCTAGCAAGCCGAAGCACTCTAAAGTACACCTTCCCTCCACATAAATAGTAGGAAGCTATTTCCAGCCATTCTGTTCATGTTGTCTGGACACTTACAATAAGTTATATTTTGTCACTGCCCTGTCCTAACCACTAAACAGCTTCACTATATGTATGTAGAGGAGGTGTCCAACTCCCTCAAATAGAAATCTGGATGGGAAAGTGTCAGTCTGAGCATCTTCTGATAGTGACCCCAACTAGAAAGCATCCTTCAAAAGAAATGTGGAAGAGGAATATCTCCCAATTGCACTCTGGATAAGAGAGTCTGCTGATAGCAAGCTGAAGTAGACAGTGTCTCCCAATACAGATATATTGCAATACATCAAGCTGGCTGGCACTCCTTTTGCAATAACAGCTGTGGTGGTAAAGAGATCTACAGCTGAAGAACTTGTAACTCACATTTGTTAGACTGATGAATAATAAACATACCTACAATAAAACTACGATTGTTATCGGCACACATTAAAGCTAGGATAACAAAAAACCATATGCTAATGTAGATCACCTGGGGAGATGCTCTCCCATCCAGATCGCCATTGAAGGATGGTCTCCAGCTCAGATAGCTATTAGGAGATGTTCCCTTACCCAGCAATCTGGAGACACTCTCCCTTCTGGACTACTATCAAAGATAGATTGCCTCAGAGCACTATCAAGAGACACTCTCCTGCCAGACTGCTATTAGTAGGCACTCTCCCATCCAGATTGGTATTGAAGGATGATCTCCAGCTCAGACTGCTATCAGGAGACACTTTCTTACCATGGGAAGACATTCTCCCACCAACTGCTACTAGAACTCAGTGATAATGTCTTGATCACTGTATCACCTGCGCACGGGTGTTGATGCTATCGGTATTTGGTTACAGCCAACAGCCGCATGACACTCTCTGGTGATGACCCACAGGTCAACACATCACTGCTGCTATGTGCAACCTGTCTATTCTCCTTAGAGGAGTCTGAGACAATGAGGGGTCTCACTTAAGTTTTCTGCCTCATCCATTTCGTGTTCCCTTGTTTGCCTCTGGCCTCTGTTGTAAAGATTTTTGAGGGACGGAGAGGCTTTTCAAATTTGCATCTACAAGATCTGCTGGTAGTTTACATTAGCCACATAACCACAACCCCAACTCGGTATAAACCTAAAGTGTTCACAGCAATGTCTCATTTATTACTTGTACATATGATGGAATCTGTTTGAATTCTTGCAATCAAAAATGGCAGCATTATAGACACTCTCCCCTCCCTTTAAAGTTTTATTGTTAAAATTATACAAATCTATTTAAAAACAGTTACACTGAACTGGTCACTTCTAGATCTGGTGAATGTACATTCTGATTGTGGGACACCTGTAGATGATAAATAACATCTACACATGGCAATAAGAGGAAAACAGTAAACATACAAACAATAAACGTGCAACTTCAGTAGTGACCTCAACCCTTAGTTGCATTTTAACTTGTAGTGAAATTAACAGTTTTCACAAATACTAGAAGTAGAAGCATTCTTGAGACATAATTATGTTTCTAGCATATCTAGCAAAGTATGCAGGTAATAGAACATAATTCTGTATAATTGTATAGAGTAGTACAGGTAATCTTCACCTGTGAATCTGTCCGGCGAGGGGGCTGCTGCATGTATATTGCACTAACTATGCCATGTATGGCCACCCCAGACCAGTCGTGGCACCAATCCCCACTAGCCCTATCATCAGTCCTGTACAGTATATTTATTAATAAAGACAAAGCTTATATAGTAGCTCCTCACGTTTTCCGAATAAATCTAAAGATGAATATAATGGCTGCACTTCTGCATGAAATCTCACTAAATGCCTTAACAGTATTATTATTATTATTATTATTATTGATAATGGATACACACAACACTAAAATACAAAAATATGCTTAGGCACTAGGCCTTTGTTCATATCCATGTCCTTGTTGTTTCCAATAACAGTCCAATTGTTGTTTAAAAAGAGCTATAGTGGGTGAGGATACTACATGGTGTGGGAGTAAGTTCCAAATGTTGACAACTCGTTGGGTAAAAAAATTTAATCTCTGTTTTGTTCTACACTGCTTCTTAAAGAGTTTCAAAGAATGTCCTCTGGTATTTGATGTATTCAACGTAAACAGTTTAGACCATTCAATGTCATAGTACCCTTTTAATATCTTGTAAGTTTCAATCAAATCTCCTCGCTCGCGTCGGCAGTAAAGTGAATACAATTCTAGTTTTTGTAATCTAGTTGAATATGGAAGCCCATTGAATCCTTTAATTAGCTTAGTTGCTCTCATTTGCACCTTTTCTAGCATGTCTATGTCCTTAAGTAAATAAGGGCTCCACAACTGCACAATGTATTCCAGATGAGGCCTCACATAAGTTTTGTATAGAAACAGAAAAAGATCCTTTGACATACTCGGGAAAGTTCTATTTATCATCCCAATAACTATGTTCGCCTTTGCTACAGCCTTCTGACAGTGGAGACTTGAGTCCAGCTTGTTGGTCACCCAAACACCCAGGTCCTTCTCATTTTCGACTACACTTAGATTTGTAAGGCTAGCTGAATCTGACACATAGTAATTAGAAGCTAATGTATTTCCGATGTGCATTACTTTGCATTTGTCAATGTTCAAGCTTAGAAGAGACAGTGTTGACCATTCCTGGGCATTATTCAAGTCCTGCTGAAGCCTAAGAATATCTTCAATAGTCTCAATAATCGAGTATAGTTTGGTGTCATCAGCAAAGACTTCCAAGTCACATTGTATGGCCTCAGCTATGTCATTTATATACAAAACAAAAAGAAGCGGCCCAAGTACGGAACCCTGTGGTACTCCACTAGTCACCTCCAGCCATCCAGAAACCTCTCCATTTAAAGCCACTCTTTGCAAACGATCCGAAAGAAAATCAGTCAACCATGTTAAAATCTTACCATCAAGACCATAGCCAGCCAACCTCTGAGCGAGTCTGCAGTGAGGCACAGAATCAAAAGCTTTTCTGTAGTCAAGGTAGATGACATCAATACCATGACCCGAGTCTAGTGCAAGAGTCCAATTCTCATATGTCTCCAAAAGATTTGTGAAACAAGATTTCTTAGTAACAAAACCATGTTGACAATGTGTGACAATGTTGTTATCTTCTAAGTACTGCATTATCCTTGAGCGTATTAAAGATTCTAGGATTTTGACAACCTGTGATGTTAGACTCACTGGCCTGTAGTTGTTTGCACTAGTTTTGGAACCTTTCTTGAAGATAGGTGTAACATTCGCCATTTTCCATTCCTTAGGAAGTTTACCACTATTCAATGATTGGACAAACAACAGAAAAAGTGGTTTTGTCAGGCTATGTGCGCAATTCTTTAAAAGCTGGGGGTGCACATTGTCTGGACCAGGAGTTTTGTTGGGGTTCAAAGATTTTAACACACTATATAGATCAGATTCAGTAAATGAAATATCATTCAGTGTAGTGTTTACTTTAGTAGGAAAGTTTGGAACAGCAGAGGTATCTTCAACAGTAAATACAGATTTGAAAAAAGAACTCAAAACACCAGCAGTTTCTTTGTCATTAGTTGTGAGAGTTCCATCACTTTTTTCCAGTTAACCAATTCTAGATCGCACCTTACTTTTGCTTCTCACATAACTGTACAACATCTTAGGATTAGATTTAAACCTTTGCATCATTAGTTCATCGTGCTTGACTTTAGCAGACCTTATCAAATATTTCACATGGTTTCGTTGGGAAGTATATTTACTATAATCCAATGGTGATTTTGTAAACTTGAAATGTGAATACAAATACTGTTTATCTCTTACAGCTTTAGAAAGACGGCTTGACCACCATGGAGGTTTGTTTGTGTTGACTTTCTTTACGACCTTAGGAACATACTTGTCTAAAAGTGATAGCATCAGATTCTTAAATAAATCCCAATTTGTTTCAATAGAGTCGTGTTGAAGTAAATCATCCCAGTCAATATTATCCAGTTCTTCACACATAGCCAAGTAGTTGCCTTTCCAATAATTGTACCTGCGTGGGGTTTCCTCGCAACTTGGAAGAACTGTGTAGCATTTAAAATCAAAAACCAAACATTCGTGGTCACTAGAACCCAAGGGAGGGTAGTGTTCTATATAATCAATTGAGTTAGGGTCATCCGTAAAAACTAAATCTAAGATGGAAGATCTTTGGGTAGGAACTTGACGAGTAGGATCCAATACATGTTGCGATAAAAAGCTGTCTAAAGTTGCGTTTAAAAACCTAACTTCAAAAGTATCTGAGTTCTGAGAACAGATACACTCCTGCCAATTAATGTTTGGAACATTGAAATCCCCCATCAAGAGGACATGAGAACATTCTTTGTAACACCATAAATTACTGATCACATCAATAAGTTTACTATTGTTGTCCTCATTAGATGAGGGTGACCTGTAAATCACACCAACAAGAAGTTGGCTACTGTCTGGTAGGGATATAATACACCACAAAGAATCATCAACAGAACTCTCCATAAACTTGTCACACATCACTGTAGGTAAAGATTCGTGAACATATAATAAAACTCCTCCACCAACAGAGTTTAATCTATCAAAACGATACAAGTTATAGCTCTCGAGATGTATTTCAGCATTACCAATACAACTGGAACACCAAGACTCAGTTATAGCAATTAGATGAGGTAGTTGTTGGCCAATTAAAACTTGAAATTCAGCAAATTTGTTTGTGATACTCCTTGCATTGGTTGACAAGCACTTAAGTTTAAAATTTGTTATGTCCTTACTTAAACTGTGGTCTGTGCAGAGGGAAGAAACTAAGTTCCCCTCTGCACAATCCTCCCGTTTTTTATCATGTACTTTCTACCCTCTTTATTCATTTCGGAAAGTTGTGATCGGAGGGCTTTGTTCTGTTGTTGCTCTTTCGGAGTCAAGTCAGGTGTAACGTAAATTCTTTTTACTTCCTCTGGGTTGTTCTTATCACGAAGCTTAGTGCAGTTACGGAGCAGCAAAGCCTTTTCATGTTCTGAGGCAATAGTTACTTTAACTAATCTAGGTCTAGAACCTCCTCCTGCTTCTTGTTTCTTGCCTATACGATAAGCATTCACAATCGTTGCCTTAACACCCAAGTGCTTAGTAAAAACTGACGATATGGTGCTGATATCATACTCCTTCCTTTCTTGACTGTTTTCCGCAGAGGATTCCTCCACATTATGTACAATAACATTACAACGTCGCTTACTTCTCTCTTTTTCTTCACTTAGAAAGGCTGATATGACGTCAGAAGTTGGGTTACCATTGCTGGTGCTGGATGTAAGTGGGATGTTAGTTTCCATATTATCAGCAATACCGCTCCTGGATGTTTTACTCAGTGCCTCATCAATTGTTTTCTTAATACATTCTCTGGTTTCCTGAATAACACTTTTGATCTGTTCAACTACTGTAGTGGCAATAACCTGTTCTTCCACCCCTGTGGGCTTGCTTTTATCCACCAACTTGAGCACACAAGGTTCACACTTTGAACAGAACCAATGCAGGCACTTGAAGTGAGCAACCTGCAGTATTTCCTCAGACAGATTTTCACAGGGTCCACAGTACCAGTTCCAACAACTTTCGCACTGAAGTATCTGGTCAACGGACTTACTGCACTTAGAACACACACAGCTGTCTTCTCCAGTTTCTTCCTGTGTCTGTGTGTCACTTCTTTTCGCATACGGCGCTTGCTGCCTTTTCTTACGTCGATATTTCGGCATACTCCAAATGTAGCACACTAGCAGGACGAAAACTGCTGAAAAAACGGACTGAAACAGTGTTAATGACAACCAAAGCTGGATAAAAACACACTAGCAATAATCTAGTAGAAAAAATCACTGGAATTTATTCTCAGGTCCGGTATTGTCTCGCAGACCCTTGCCAATCAAACTAGTAATCACGTGATTTTCGCCAGTATGAGTGAACCTATCATACCAACTGGCTCACCATTCTTAGTGCTGGCCATCGTCTCCTGTCCCAGCGTCTTTCCTAATTCTTCCCCAGCTGCAACAAAATACTCCATACAATTCTGCTCATGATTCATACAGGTGGAATCACCTTTACGGAGGCCACTATCGAGGCCAGTTTGGAGGACTTTTTTTGATGTGTTTGCCAACCATTAGAATAGACCAGTTCATTAACGACAAATCAACTTTTTACCTTCTGTTAATCCGTTTTTGCAAAACTTGCTCATCCCTGCTTGCTTGTGATTGAAGCACGCACACTTACTGTCCGCTTATTTATAGAGTATTTGTAATTTTAGAAAGTAATGACTGCAGTAAATGGATAAAAAAGGAAGTATCTTGTAGGTAGGTGTTAGTGTAGCTGTATAGGCGTGTGTATTTGTATAGGAGTGTCTATTTGGATATATTGTTTAGGCTTAAGTGTGTGTGTGTGTGTGTGTGCTTGCATGTATGTATATCATTTTTGACCTATGTTGCTCATCTTGGCCAACATATTGTTCCATCTGTGCTATGGCAGGATGAAAGTTACCAGTCACTGTGTCTGTGGGGCTTCCTTTACTATCGACCGTGCTATGGTCTGTGGCTTAATGTCTGTTAGTGATGATGACTTTCACAGCTGGTGTATTTTCAAAGGTTTGTTCTGATGTTGCTGCTAACCTACCTACTTCACTTGAGCCTTTCTCGTGTTGTCTGCCATTCTCTGTCTGATCTCACTTGGCAACAAGCTATCCTTCCTTTGTGTCTGGGTGGTTTGGGTATCCGTAGAGTCTCTGATATGGTTTATGCAGCTTATATTGGCAGTTATTCAGATGTCAACTTAATTTGCCGCTTACTGTGACAGAGATTTTATGTTAGTTGGAGAAACCTCAGCACTGTAAAACCTAATTGATTTACTACCAACTTCTTTCAGTGTCTCCCATGCTTCACAGTCAGTGTTGCAATCATACCTTGATGACCACTTTTATTCAGAAGTTTTGCTTCAACAGAGTATTCACGAACAACACCCATTATCTACACAGGCAATCACTACTAAGAGGAAAACAATAAATATGTTTGTAACTTCAGCAGTAACTTTAACCCTTAGCTGCATTTTGACTTGTAGCGAAACTAGGTTTCACAAATACTAGAAGTAGAAGCATTCTTGAGGTATTATTATGTTTCTATGATCAACTGAAGGGTCATTAACACCTACTTTTATCATAATAGGATGTCTAGCAAAGTATGCAGATATTAGAGCATATATAAGTACAGATACTTATTCCTCACCTATGAATCTGTCTGGCAAGGCTGTATATAATTTATAGTGCCCTAACGATGCCATGAATGGCCATGCCAGCAACAATCCCTAGACCCAATGCAGCAAGCCCTATCACCACTCCTGTAAAGTAGTATATTTACCAAAGCTTATATAGCAGCTCCTCCTGCACTTTTACCAAAATTGGTCCATGGCCAAATACATTGGCTGCAAGCCTGTAAATCAAAGAGTCGCTGAATGCCTTAACAGTATGAATGAACCTATACCAACTGACTCACCGTCCTTGGCACCGACCACCTTCTCCTTCCTGAGCTGCTTCCCTAATTCTGTCCCACCTTTACGGAGGCCACTATCATGGCACATACAAAGGCCTTCTGCAATGTGTTTGCAGTTATTGGAATAAACTAGTTCAGTAAACAATACATTGACAAATCAACTGTTTATAAACCTTCCTTGCAGATATTGCTCATGACTTCAAAATATGCAAGGAAGATGAAGCCACGTCCACTTTCTGTCTGCTTATTTAGAGATTCAACAATCTAGCTGCACCAAAAGCACAGTGGTTATCTTGGAATTTAAAACAACTCCCCCAAGATACTTCACAGCAGAGCTTCATTTCAGAGAACATGCACAAAAACTTGTTGGTGAATGTTTGTTTGGAATACACAGGACTTCACATTTCAAGGGATTAGTTAGAGATGCCCTCTTTCTTAAAGACTGATATGATATTTGCACAAACCCATGCATTTCTAATAGAGGAACACCATTGCTGATGAAGTAATTAAACAGCTTCACTAAGGAAGGCAAGTTGTTTAGCACCTTCCTTCAGCAGTCTGGAGTACATTTGATCAGGTCTACATGCTTTATAAACACACACACATTCAGATATTGTAACATTATTTAAAATAAAGTTGGCAAATGAGACTATAGATCACATACATATGAGATGTCTTGTACAAAGTGAAACAAACAATTATTAAGCAAACTACTGTTTGCAATGTTTGGAGAATTGAACCATTTTTTTCAGAACTGGAATATTATTTCTAAACTTTTTTATTAAATTCCAGAATGGCTTCTGATTTGGGTAAAGGTCATTTGTAATGGTATCAAGATTGATTTAATCATCGCTCCTACTAGCATCACGGACCTGATTACACTCTTTCTTGTATTTAGCAGTATCAGAATTAGATTTCATCTTTTTATAATACAGTTTACGAATTAACTTAATTGTAGGAGCAGATGGCCAAGACTTCATTTTTCCATTTCACCTGAGGAATAACATCATCAACTCCCCCCCCCTCCCAAAAAAAAGGTCAGAGGAGGCAGAAGGGTGCTACAGTTGGGGGTGCCCAAAATTTATGGTGGTATAGTAGTAGGTGTGTATTCTAGGGGGGTCTGGGGGCATTCCCCCCAGAAACTTTTTGAAAATTAGGTGTCATGAGATTGAATTTGGGCGGTTTTAGCTGTTAATCAAATACTAATACATGCTTGACTGTTGTAATAGGGTGACTGCTCTATTAGAGTATCTCGATCGTGATTGACAAGTTTCTGGAAGTTAATGTGATGACTATTACACAATACAGCTTTGAATGGGGGTGCTCCAGCACTCCCTCTTCCACCACCTATGTAGGTCTTTCCACTGAGTCCACCAAGTGTCAATATCATGATATATCCTGGGGGTAGCTGCAATGTTTCACAAAAAGCAGCATTGCGAACAGTCTTCTGCTGTGGTGGTAACACATTTGAGGTAAATAGAATAGGTCATGACCATAAAAGTAGGTTTCCACACAGGATATAGCAGATGGTGAATTAGTCAGTAGTAGATCTAAAACATTTGAACTTCAATAGCACCGTGCTGAGTGAATTAGCACAAGTATAAAAACCTCATCAAAATGACAAGCACTAAACTTGGCGAGTTACCCATTATTCTTCATATGTATATGGTGAATTTGTGTATGTACAATCTATCTCTTAAGTGCAGTTTCTGTCAATTATGGTCTCCCTAGCATTACAGGAGCAGCCAGATAATTCCCATGAATGTATTCTATGCCTTAGATAAATGTTCGTTTGAAATTTTATACGATAAATGATATTCTAATTGTTTTGCTACTTACAGTGCACATGGGTTTCTATAAAGCTCAATTTTCATAAATGATATCAAAATGAAATTGTGTAGCAGGTTATTTTTGAGGGGTAAAAGTTTTAACATGATTAACATTGTAAAAATTCAAGGGTAAAATAATGGACCTCATCTGCAATGACCTCATCATTGACAAAGTGGCCGTGTTTAGTGTGGGCACTTCATATGTAATCTCTAAAATGAGTTTTGTTTGCGGATTTCATGACATGGAACTATTGGATAATAAAGGTAAAAGGCTAGATGTGGCGATGCGAAATAATCCCACCAGACGAAACCAGGCTTAAGTTTGCAATCAACACAAAATCACACGTATTTGTCATTTAATTAAGTATGTATGCCTCACCTTGCCCCTTGCTGCAGCATGTAAACGTTAACATAGCGAACCACCATCTCTCCCAATACCCTCTGTACAAAAGTGCCCACACAATCGGCCGCCATTTTGTGCTTTGACTTCATTGCGGATAAGGTCCATTCAGAAATCTGTACCAACAATAGCTTACAATGTAATACTAATGGAGAAAATCCCCTCTCAAAAAATAAGTCACTATATGGTAACACATTGGGCGTAGATTCACTGATTATAACATTACCCATACTGCACTTTTAGTCTACTAGTGGAGACCCTCAGCAGAACCAGTTCCTGCACAAAGGAGGAGGTGGGGCTTTGGACTCTAGTCTACTGCAAGCAATCATCCACCTACCTAACACAGGCAAAGTGAAGGCTACTGCTCTATTAGAGAAGTTTGGCAGTGAGTTCACCTGTAATTTTCTTACTGTAGTAATGTCATGTCCTTTTACAGGTATTCAAGCAATATCCAATGCCAGTATACAAGAACTAGCAGAAGCTACAAATCATTCCCATGCAGTAACTCTATACAATTTCTTCCGAACATAAGTGTGATCAGACAATAACACTCAGTTGGAAATACCTACCTCCATTGGCTCTTACATCAAGCGTAAAGAAAGGGAAACATCATTAAAGACAATGAAACAGTAATAACATTTCACGAAGTTACATACATAAACTAAAAAATAAACTTTATCAAGTTCTGACAAATGTTAACCAGACTATCAAAGCATTGTATTATAGTGTTCCACCAATGAAATTCAGTAGTGACTGACGGCTCTCAATGGTTTCATAGCACACAATGTTCTGACAGCTACTGGGCTAACATGCAGAAGGTTCCAGTGGTAGGATAGCCCTACGTACTACCCTGCGTAGCTCAAACTGAAGTTGCTTATCCAGCCCAAATAAATCAATCTCCTTCTCTAGATCAGAAAGCTTTCCATATATCCCACAATATCCATTAAGTCTTGTAGCCACTGGTGATGTAACTAATTCTTCGTTGGTAAACTTAAGGTAGGTAAACACCTCAGGAGTTTTCCTGAGCAAATACTTTTGATGGTGACTAGTAAAAATAATCACACATAGAAATGCAGTTATATCAACCACTTATCTTACTGTTCAGCATTGTAAAAAGTGGTAGCTGGAATGATTCTTATTACAATGGGTTTTTCTAGTGTTTTCTGGTGTTCCTGTTTAATCTCTTCAGCCAGACATTTTTGTTCCTCATTGTGGTAGAATATGGCTGACAGGTATTCTGTTTCTTGACTCACAGTAGGGTCATGAGTGGTCCAGAAGACTTTCAACAACTCACGGTAGGAAGTTTTAGTTTGATCAAATTGTATCTCAACTGCTTTGGTGTGGTCCCCACTAATAAGTGAAGTAATAACCTCATATATCTCTTACTAATATACTTGCAAGTATAGCTGTCTACACAATTATACTCTCCAACTTGTAACCATGAAAAACAATTCCAAAGCATTTGATTTGGACTAATGGAGGCATACCATAGTATACAAACGCCATGCCTCTAATCCAGCCTTACTCAGATGAAAGGAACCCATAAGTGCCTTGCATGGATTAAGGGCTTCAGCAGTAACTTATACTACAAAGACTGCAATCTTGTGCACAGCTAATATTAAACTCACTGGCCTTTGGAACCACTTTAATTGTGTATGTAAACCCTGTGCATGCACTAACTAATCAAGAACTCATAATATTTGTATGGGGCCATACAAATATTATGAATTCTTGCTATAATTTGCAAGGATGCTGTCTAATCAGGTCACACTGTACAGGTATATTAATGATGTTATCTGTCTAAATTTGAAAATTTCCTATAACTAACTATACTATGCATGTTGTATATTATTTGTAATAGGCCTAGGCAGAGCTGCCGTGAGTTCAACAGGGGAAGCAGAAATGGGGGGATGTAGCCCCTGTGAAAAAAATTATAGGGGGCTTAGCCCCCCTAAAATTATAGCTGTGATGGAGAGGCTAGCTTAATAGCATCAATAATTCGAGATACTCTGATAGAGCAGTCAAGATACTCTAATAGAGCAGTCACAGTATTCTTATAGAGGAGCAGTGTAGCAAGCTATGTATGTAGTTATAAATAGAGTTGGTGCAGGGCGACTATTGCCAGCAGGTAGTGACCTTAAACTTTTTTTGTTAGTTTGTCCTTCAACTTACAGATAGGCCATGGCATCACCAGGCTAGAAGACTCCCAGCTCCCCTTAAATAATGGTGTCTCCTCTGCCCTTGGCATACACCTAGCTATAGGCCTATTAATAGGTCATGCAGATAGGAAATTGTGAATAGACTAGAGGTTTCATTGCACATACAGCTATTCACTGAACAAGGCACTAGCACTATACATGGATTTTACAGTGTGCCACATTTTGAATGCATACTGCTATCACATCAGTATAGTTGTTATTGTAAACTGGAGCCACAGAAAAACAGTGATTTGAGCTCTGATCTGAGACACTATCAAAATGGCAATTTCATTTAAACTTGAAGCCACAAGTGACAGTACATGACTGATCCTAAGGATATCATGGGGAAAAGTCGAGTTTGGGCGAATCTCGGGAGAATTTGCAATGCTATCGCATTGTTTAGACTAATTACAGAGTATGCCTAAAGGGGTAAGCTTGACTATACATGAAAAGAGTAGAAAAGTGACACAACCAGGATTTGAACCGTCTTAGAATACTATACTGTACCACTGGTACTGGAATTGCTGGCTATACTCTTCTAGTTTTTGTACAATCTAGTTGTGCATCTTCCTAATCTTAAGTGCACTGCTCCTAATCCTAAGAGCACTGCTCCAATCCTAGGAGCATTGTTCTACAAGAGCGTTTTTCCTATAATCCTAGGGGGGCTGTTACTAATCCTAGGGGCGCTGACAACCATGTTTCTTAACCAGGCTTGGGGTCAGTATTTATATTTAGCAGTATTTGGATACTATTTTTGAGTATTTGTATTGTAACAACACAAGTATTTTTAAAAGTATCTGTATTTGAAATACATCCTGGGTATAAGTATTTGTATTTCATACTTTCAGAGTATTTGTACATATTTAATAATACTTTCAAAGTATTTGACCCCAAGCCTGTTCTTACATATACTAATGTTTATATGACAAAGTGATTGGTTAAATAAATATTTAATTATTTGCACCATGACCAGTAAATATCCACTTTTTTTCATGGGTTTAGACCAAAACCCCCTATAATTTAGGTCTAGTTTATAACTTTGTAGCTATTGCTGTGTTGACAACAACCCTAGATTATTGTATTAGCACTATATGCATTTAACTATAAGGTCCATTATAAGTTTCACCTCTCATGCATTAATCCATTTATAAGAAATTATTATAAAATGATTCAAGTGAGCTGCAGATTCTGATATTACATAACAACACTATAACTACAGTATCATACAGGGGCGTAGTTACCCCCGGATTAGGCCTGCGTCCAGGCATGGGGCGAAGTACATGTGAAAGTACTTAAGTAAAATACAAGTACTCTGACATTTGTTGAAGTACATGCAAGTACAAGTACATGACATTGTTTTAAGAGAAGTACTTAAGTAAAGTACAAGTACTTTTGAAGGTATTTAAGTACAAGTACAGATTATGTTTACTGTGTTCACAATTGCATTTATGTAGTTTTGGTTGCACCTAGTAAAACTGTGAAAATCTGCCATCTGTAAGGCGAAATCTTTCAGGAGTAAATACCTTTCCTGCAATGCTAAAGAGTCACTCTCTCAACAGGCACAGAGGAAAATGGTACTCCTAGAATGTTTTTTGCCAACCTTGAAAGCAGAGGATATTTCTTTTAGTAACTGGATTTTGGGCCATTATAACTGCATCAGTTTCAATGTATTCATCCACCTGCTTAGTGAGTGTACTTGACTTTCTGTTCAGGACATAATCTTTCTTCTTAGCTGCTATAGCTGCCTGATGATCAACTAAATCTTTCAGGCCAAAAACAGTACAACTATTTCAAAGAAAAATGAATCAAAAGATAGGAAATCTTTTAAATCCTGTTTTTAGAGCAAATGTAGCAAAGTGACTTCATCCAAAAGCTGACCATGTCAATCCAGTAATGTATTATCTTTGAGCCAATATAGCTACAACTTATTTCACTTGCATATGGACTTCATTGTACTTCAAAGTACTTTAAGTACCTTAAGTACATTACTTAGTACTTAAGTAAAGTATAAGTACAAGTACTCAAGAATGTGTACTTAAGTGTCCTTAAGTACAAGTACCAAAGTACTTCGCCCCATGCCTGCGTCTATTATGCCAGCATAATTTGAGAATAATAGGTCACCAATTTCGTGAGAATGATTCCGGAATAATAGGATGGTTACAGGCATAATTTTAGAATTATCGGATGTCCACGGGAATAATTGGGGGCGTGTTTATTTTTGATTAGCTAGAAGAAAGAGTTAAGCTACTAAGAGTGATATATAGCTGACATTATTATACGAGTGCTGGCTGAAAAGGGCCAGGGCTGAAAGCCTCTAAAAGATCGATGTACTCTAATAAAACACTCAAATACTCTAATAAAACGTTCAAATACTCTAATACTCGTTTCATGTTAATAATCTGCTGCCAGTATCAGGGATTCAACTGCACGATTATCTGCAATTCTGAAACTTGTACAAGTCTATCTTCTTCAAGTCTTTGATCATTATTTACCAAAATTAGCATGTAGCTATATCCATAGTTTTAATACACCAATAATTTAAAATAATACTACAGTCTGCAGATAGCTATTCTAAGTCTGTTGTAGCTACTTATGGCTAGAAATATTAATGATGTGTAAGATGGAGCACTTCTTTTATGTCCATTAATCAATTCTGGCAAAACCAGCATCTTGTAAACTAAGTGACTAGCTACAGAAACTAAATAAGAATTAGTTTGGAATAATAGGCTAGACACAAGAATAAAAAAAAAGAATAATGGGTGGAGGAATAATAGGTAAAATTTTGAGCATAATAGGCTCAGGCCTACCCCAGACTCCATACACTGCATTTTCAGGCATCCTCTGTTTATCCTGACCAGCCATTGCATGGGTAGCCTATAGGGTAGTGAATCAATTGTGCCGAACCAAAAATCAGGCAACTCCAAATAAATTCTCCTGTTTCCCATCCACTGCCCGCATCTGTCAATTCCATCATTCCGTATTCTTCAATATTCTCCAGTTATTGTACAGGCTTGGTAAAAGCTATTTTGTAACAGTGTCAGCTTACTGTGTCAGCAGTACTATCAAGTTGACACAAATTCACATTTGTGTTATTTTTGCAATATAAAATGGAAGGTACAAGCTTAAGCATGCAGCTTTTTATATGGTTGTGCTAAGCAAATGGCTTGAAAAGCTAGCTGCCAATTAATCTCAGCTTATAATGGAAATGGACCGCCCGCCCGCATACAAATCTGCCTAAGTCCCGTGTCCAGCACAGGAAACAGAAAAGGCCGCCCGCCTTAGGCCGCACCGTGGTTGGCGGGACAACGAGGAGGTGTAGTCATGTGGCAAAAAATATTTGTACGGGTTTCATGACGACATTTAGCTAATTGCTGTACACACACATAATAATATTATGCATATAAATATAGCTACTGTAGTAGATATCCGGAATGGTAGATGCGTGTAGCTTGATGCATGTATTAATGTATCAGTATCTATTAACTTACTGTGAGTCACGAGAAGGTGTTATCTTCCCGCCAGTAAACCCTACGCGCGTGCGAATGACTCCCGGAGCGCAGCCGAACTGTGCCTCGGGTAGCCAGAATCAATTCATTCCAAACGTGGCAATATGGTAGTCTTTCTCCATTTCAGAGCCAATTAACACAACAGCTTAGGCTGGACCAGACCATGCAGGTATACGCCAGCAACTAACAAGGATACCAATCAGTGACGTCACTCTACATGATAGACTTTATGACATCATAGACTTTATGTGCCAGATGAGACTCCATTGATGCTTTGGATGGTGATTTGAGTAACTGATACTGTAACTCGAGAGTTATATGTGTTAGCTGTATCAAATTACATTTGCTTGCGTATGCATGCATGATGATCCTTAAATGACACTTTACAATTATAGCTAAGCTTTGTGGGGGTTATGCATGGTGCATGCAGTTTATGCATTCTGATCTGGATATATAACGTCAGCAATTTGCACGCATTGCGTGGTCCATGTGGGCTATAGGGAACCCTAGCTAGGCTAACCCTCATGCCTATTGAAAACACAATCATATAATATGTAGCTATACTGCATGCAATACACTACACATGCATATAATATATAATATATATTCTCACCGGCACTGACATGTTAAGTTACATGTACACTGTATGTACAAGTTTAGGCTATACGTCATTATAATGTATATGTTTAGGCTACAATGTATATAGTACATGACTTGAATACTGGCCTGAACTTTCCACTGTTCAAAGAAACAAGGAACAACTACAAGAACCAAGTTGAATCAATTAAGACAAAATTGGTATACTCAACATAGTTAAATGACTTGCCGATCATGTGGTAAGCATTGATTTGCATTTATGTATGTGCAAAAGTGTGTCTATTGCAACATTTTTTGGTTTGTCAGACACCAAGTGGTCTGGCACACTTCATTTTTTACAGTGTAGTGTATATAATTATAGCTATACTTGTTATTTTTACATCAAACTTCATGAGGAAACAATATTAAACAAACTGCAATGAAAGTTCTACATACATCTTAACCATATATCAGATCACTGTATTATTATAGTGTTCCACCAAGGAGATTCAGTAGTAACTGATGGCTCTCGCTGGTTTCATAGTATACAACGTTCTGATAGCTACTGGGCTAACATGCAGAAGGTTCCAGTGGTAGGATAGCCCTACATACTACCCTGCGTAGCTCAAACTGAAGTTGCTTATCCAGCCCAAATGAATCTATTTCCTTCTCTAGATCAGACAGTTTCCCATATATCCCACAATATCCATTAAGTCTTGTGGCCACTGGTGATGTAACTAGTTCTTCATTGGTAAACTTGAGGTAGGTAAACACCTCAGGAGTTTTCCTGAGCAAGTACTTTTGATGATGGCTAGAAAAATAACCATATTATACAGAGCAGTTACAATCTATTTAACCACTTATCTTACTGTTCAGCATTGTAAAAGGTGCTAGCTGGAATGGTCTTAGTTGCAATCTGCTGGGTTAGTGTTTTCTGATATTCTTCTTTAGTCTCTTCAGCCATACGTTTCTGTTCCTCATTGTGGTAGAAAATGGCTGACATGTACTGAGGATCTCGGATCACAGTCGCATCGTGATTTTCCCAAAACATTTTCAACAACTCACGATATGATGTCTTAGCTGGATCAAATTGTATCTCAATTGTCTCAGTGTGGTCTCCCCTATAATAAGTTTACATGAAACAATAATGGCAAGTGATGTTATAAGCTGCACATGCATTCAGTGTTGCTACAGGTATACATGCATGTATACAATGTGCATACATGCCTTATAGAAAGCTCGATTCATGGAATCCTGAATTGAAGCCTTCTACAGGTTTACAGTTTCATCCTTGCGTGGTCAAACAGCTGAGAGTGCATATTTTGTGATACCACTTATTATAAGGTGAAATCACTACATTCCACACAAACCTATATATAAACAGTCACAGTAAGATTTGCATGCCATTCTTTACCAAAAGCCATATGTGGAAGTTACACCAACTCCCCAACCATGCATGACTAAACCTATACCCGCGCCCGCTAGCATGGCTGGCAAACCCATGCATGCCACAAGTTGGATGTGGCATCTCGACATAGAGCCAAATTGCTAAAAACTTTAATATGTACAACTGATTATGTAATAATAGCTATAACTAGCTAGTTTATCGGAACTTACAACTCGTAGTAAGTGGGCTCAACCTTCGTCCCGCCGGTGAACCCCACACGAGTGCGAATTACTCCCGGGGCACAGCCGAACTGTGCCTCGGGAAACCAAAATCAGTTCATAGCAAACGTGGCCACTTGATAATCCTTTTCCATCGTGGACTCGGTGTCTCTGCTACAAGCACTGGACTTGACGAGGGTAAACTAGCTCTGACGGCCAAAATCTAAGAGAACGCACTTGCCAAAACCGGATTGCAATTCACGGGGTAGCTTTTTAAATCAATTTACATTGCATCATTGCTATATATAGCTAAGGTAAAGCTATATATAGCCTAGTATACATGTAGACACAGTTTTTCCACGAATTTTATACTTTGGGGCAAACATGATGTATTTGTACGCATGCGCATAAATTAGCTGTGTACAGTGTTTGCATATTGTGGCTTTCCAACACAAATGCATCTCCTTGTTGCAATACCTAAGCTAAAGAATGTAGCTGAGCGCACTATACCTGAATGCTGCTGATTGGTTTGTATATATATATAGAACCAAGTAACGGATAAAGGGGATGGGTCAAGGAGGCTTCCAAAAATTTTTAGCATACCAAGATCGAAATGCTCTAATACTAGAGCGGTCAATCTAATAAAGCAGTCACGTATTAGAGCAGTGTGTAGCGAGCTATGTAGGGATTTTAATGCATAGTTGGTGAGGTGGGCAGCTATTGTTAACAGGCTGTGATCTTCTTTTTTTTTGTCTCACCTTACCAAACCAGACAATGTAGTGCCATTTCATTTTGATCCCCCCTTTCAAAAGTTTGGATCCGCCCCTGATTGAACCCTGAAGAATAAATCGAAAGCAATTGTTCGTAAGGCCAAGATAAACAAATTGTAGGAAAGTAGCTGCAGGGACGGATCCAGGGGGTAGGCTTCATGGGAGCTGAAGCCCCCCCTTTCACTTTTAGGCTTTACTTGATCAATATGCTGAGTATTATAATGAAATTTTGTCTTTGCATAATTATATGATCACTAATAATACAAATACTCCTAAATCCACCTTATAAACATTTTTCCAAGGTATTACCAGTGGATTTATGCTAAAGTTTATGCAACAAAGACCCAGGATCAGCATGGAAGTTGTACAAGATCAAGATATTCTAATAGAGCAGTCATCTAACTACACATTCAGTGGGAGCATAATATATTATGCTTCCATTGAATGTTCTATTAGAGTAGTAACAGAGCCAACTAATAAGTTGGCTCTGTTATGGAATTTTTTCCAAATCTACCTATGCCTATGCATACAATGAAGTGCTTTGGTCTGTTTAAAAGGCTTGATTCATCAACTTGTGCAGTTGTTATGGATGGCAATACTTAATTCAGGTACACAATTTCCATCGAAAATGCTCTCAGATTCAATCTCGTATCATTCAAATTTCAAAATTTTCCAGTTTCAACATTATTATTCTAACATGCACCTATTGTTGTGCAATTGTAAGAGGGTCAGGTGCATCATGTGCTTGGTTGTCTGAACCTAGCTACACAAACCTTTCCATTAACAAATGCTGCAGAGAGCCATACCTATAATCTAAAGGCAGTATATAAAATATCTACAGTCAGAAATATGCATTTTATGTGCAAATGTCTCCAAATTGCAGTATTTTAGCATCTATTTTTCAAAATTTTCCTTGGGGGAGGTATGCCCCTAGACCCCCCTAGTTCCAGCATGCTTTGCATGTGAAACACACCTCATCCAAGAGATTAGTACCTTCTGTTAGCCCCCCCCCCCTTTTATAAATCCTAGATCCACCCCTGAGTGGACAGCTGTGAATGACACTATTGGTTGGGATAAAAATGCTAGGAGGCTGGAATTTAGTGATGTTGATCTGGATGCAATCAATGACTATCAATTATATAATACTGTTGCTGTAACTGATGATCATGATGATTCTGAATCCTTTGTTTTCCCTTAGGTAAACAGGACAGTGAATTATGTTTACTGAGGTGGATGTCTCTACTGTTGTTGCTCATCTCCACTTGATATAAAGAAAGTCCCCAGTCTTGCCAAAATTTTGGAGAAGATAGTTGCAACCCAATTTTCTAATTACCTTGAGTTACTCCATCCTCATCAAAGAGCATACAGACATGGGAAGTCAACTGAAGATATACTTACTAGACTGGCTGTTGATTATAGTGTAGGTTAAGTCACATGTAGTGCATGGGGTACATTTTCTTGATCTACACAAAGCGTTTGATTATTCATACCCTCAAATTGTTATTAAAGCTTTACAGTGACCAGCACTGAAGGTCTGACAGGAGCATGTACTGCAGCCTTTGGATTACCTAACGTAGCAAACTGGAACTGGAAACCTAAGAACAGCACTTGACCTAGCTAACAATAAGGTGTAACAGAAAAGGGCCAAAGAAAGAGAAATAAATCCCTCCTACCCCAGGATTCGAACCTTAATAACAATACCCTCAAATTCTTTTAGAAAGGATTCATAACTTAATTAGGTGCTATAGTCATGGTGTTTTAAGGTGGTTTCAGAATTATTTACACAGCTGTTTAAACATAGGGTTTTAAAAGGGTGAAACGTATTCCGGTTAGCAAGCGATGAAAGGTGGTATACCCCAGGGCAGTGCTCTGGGGCCTCTTATTTTTGATATATATGAGTGACCTTCCATCTCACATCACTAATGACCTGCAACTTCAGTATGCAGATGTTTGTAGTAGTTTTACAGTTGATGAGGTTACTGCCACCTTAAATACTCAATTATCCCATATTCAAAGGTTATACAGCTAGTAAAATGAAACTAAATTTGAATAAGTCTACAGTCATGTGGTTCTCTGTAAAAAAAGACACCAATACCCCTCTATTGTTGTGGGAGGTCATGTTGTTGATGAACAGAAGTGCCTGGGACTGGTTTTTGATATATGATCGCCTCACTTGGACTTCTCATGTATCACAGGTGCATGTGTAAGAAAATGGCATACTATCTCTATTTGAGATTAATGCTGCTGGTATGAAAATGCTAATAATCTGTTTGATGCTGTTGCACCTCCACTATGCTCTCACAGTGTACAGACCATCATTGAATGTACAACTGCAGTCTTGTTTGCAATACATGCTCAATAGAGCAGTCCGTCTTGCTCTTTCTCTCCATAAATATGACCATGCATGTATCAAATCATTTTAAGCATCCTGGATGGCTGCCCTTGCAGGAACTTATTCATTTTCACTGTTTATGTTCTATGTTTGCTCAGTACCATCAGTACTGCTATATCCCACTTGATCCACTAATTGTGCTTGGGCGTCAACATGTATATGATACTAGAAGATCTTTTAGTTTTGAAAGTGTTCCATTTTGTCATCTATCATTTACTCAGTGATTTTTTCATTATAAATCTATTCAGTGGTGGAACTCTGTGTCTTTGAAGCAAGGGAAGCATCATATAGTGACTTTGTTTTCTTCATATTTTTCTAATGTTTTTGTTGTAGTTGTTCTTTATTGTAAGTGTATGTTTAAGTGTTTGTTGTTGTTGTTGTTGTTTTTCCTGTGTTGCATGGTGTTTATTTGTTTTTGTTTTGTATATTGTTAATTGGAAATGTGTTTTGTATATGCCTCTGGCAGAGAAGAATGGTTATTGCTGACTGTTCAGACATAAATCAAATCATAAATCATAGTCAAGTACTCTAATAGAACAGTCACATTTCACATCATTTATTAAGGCATTACAGCACAAATGCTGAAGGTCTGTAGGACACCTGGTCCTACAGCCAGTTTAAAGTTATTATATAAGCATTTTTGAGAAGGAAAAAATCTCTATAAATACCATTTGGAGCTAAGGTATACCCCATAATCTGACATGGCTTAATTGCACTATATTGTACAAACACTAATTTTTTTGTTTCCAAACTTAACACACACACACACACACACACTATATCATACCCATTTGCCTGTGATAATGTGTATATAATTAGCTATATATGTGCACATTAATTTTCCAAAAGTGCTTTTGTAGAACACAAGTCAAAATATATAATATATACTACACTTGTATAACTTTAAAAAACTGAAAGAAAAGCAAGTTGAATTGAACATAGAGATAGAGGGCCCTGGGGGTGGTATTCCTCAGAGCAGTCAGTGCATTAATTTCATTTTGATGTATCAGTGTAAATGATAGACTTCATGTGCAGTACATTCTTGCCTCCTTAATGCTGTCCAACTTTAACTGTACTACACATCTATTTGGAGGTCATCCTCTAGTGATCTCCTGTCCAGATTCATGGACTTACCTCATCCCTGCCTGCATCACCATTTATTTATCACATCAAGGATTTTTTGTACCACAGTGCAGTCATATATCCATAACCTTTAAAGTTGGTAACTATCTAGAGCAGTATATAATTGTATTCTGGGACATTTTAGCTAGTTAATTCAACTATATAATGATTAATAGGTAAAATAAAAATCCAACCTCTTGTACTGCTATTTTGAGTATTGGAGGATGAGAAACTAATAATTAGGTTTATTCCGACATTTTCAAAAAAGTATTGCAGTGTTTGCTTCTATATAGGCTGCTGGCCTGCTGCTTTCAAATCAACACAGAAGATGGTAAATTATTCCATCAGTAGGCAGCTAATCAAAAACTTTTTGAAATCTAATTCACTATGAAACAGCAAAATAAGGAGTATCATGATTATTATAGTTTGATTGTGGAGCCTTCCAAACTGAATGGGTGGGCTCAGTAAAAATGTTCACATATATGTTTCAAAATGGCTATATATACAACACTATAGTAGTAGACAATGACGGTGTTGGATTAAAGACTGAACAGTGAGCCATCCGAGCTTAACACTGACATGATCATTTTTTTTATCCATAAACCACCCTAGCAGTTCGATTGAAATCCTCACTCTCTCTCCCTACTCCTTGACACAGCCTTGGCTAACTAGTTTACTATCTTAGTTAGGTATATACGAACATTTGGTAGAGTACTGGAGAGTATTACAGCCTCTATATACCTGGGTGAGCATGCACTGTCTAGTAGACATGCATATATTGTGCAGAATTTATAGTTTGAAGCTAATGGTAATTTATAGTGCTAGAACCTGCAGCTAGTAGTAGTCATTTATGTAGTAGGGCTGAAATGGATATACATGTATAGTAATTTTTAATATCCGGACATGCTGAACAAAATCTGTCTGGGTATATAGTCACTGACATCATCACTTGCTATAAAAACTCATATTGTATTGTGACCATATTGTTTTACTTTATAATTATAAAATTTCATATGAAAATTAAGTTTGTAGTAATGTTAAATGTGTAAGCTATGTGTCAAGGAATCTTTACCATAAAAGTGCTTTAAATTATTAGAAACTGTCCTGATATGGATATATATCTGTTTCAGCTCTAGTATGTAGCCAGTGTTGTGACACAATTTCTGACAGCTGGATTATTACTTTAACCCATACATATACAAATAATTAGCACTATTTTGTTATTAACAATTTACTATTATCACCACAACCTTACAATCTTAATGCCTCTGTAGCTGTTATCTGTCGAGATAAAATTGATGTGGTTGTTTGTATTACACAAATATTTCTTGCTTGTACAAGTTAACATAAAGTTGTTGTACATAATATGTGACCGGATTTGCGAAAAGGTACCTTTTTCACACATTTGACATACCAGCAAACAAAATGAGGAAACACTTGATGCCTTATACTGATTTACTTGCTCTTAGTATTAAAATGTAGCCAGATACTGTAGCTATACATTCATTGAAAATTTCAAGCAATTATATGCCATGATCAAAAAGTTATGAAGCTTTAAAGTTTAAAAAATGGGTCAAATTTTGTGTGTGAAAAAGGTACCTTTTCGCAAATCCGGTCACATATTGATTGAGTGTAAATCATTCAAATAATTTGATGTTCATGCATGAGAATATGAACAACAGATTACTCTCCTAGTTTAATGGTAGCTAGCACACATAACACTAGATAGCTACATGGGACGCTATTAGACAGACAATTACTTTTCCTAATCACAGTAATCATTGCCACAGATCATCCTACATATGTAGTTTCCCAGTTTCGATATTGCGAATAGCTTAGAGTGCTTATATGAGCATCACCTATATTATAATATTATGCAATGGTATGTTGCCTGGAAAGAAAATACATGACTAACAACTACATAGTATAGCTGTTAGTCCTTCTACATAGAGCCAGCAAGTCTATAGTGCAAATATATATCTTATAATATAGTGGCCAAGTCCTTATCTTAGCAAGTACACTGATGATTAGCATGTTTGTGACAGTTATAAATGCAACCATCATCACATGAAAGGCTATAGGTAACTGCAATACATAGGGAGATTGCAGAAGCAGACAAATATACATTTGCTTCATTTAAAGAATTATTAGTAACTCATTAACTAGTCAACATGAAGTGACTGAACTAAACTACACACCCACTCACACTAGCTATATAGTCATACTGAAATAGCCACTAATAATATGTGTTAGTCACTTAACTATAACTACAGAGGCACCAAGATAGTAAGGTTACTGTGATAATCTGTGAAATTAATGAAGTGAACTGCTAAATTCTCTGGAAATAGAGAGGATCCCTAGTATGTATGTATTTTATCACTATTAGTGTTAATTAATGTAAGTTGGCAATTGCATCCTTAGCTACCGAAGCCAATTTCAAAGAGTTGACATGCAAGGACTGCATGGTAGCTGATGATGGTAGTAAGGTACTGATATAAGATCAAAGGAACAAAAATGTGTGAAAACCATGCAGCAATTGTAGCTGCTATATTACAGAAGTCTGAAAGCTTAATTAGTTATATGTATATCACAATAATTTTAGCTCATGTTGACACTCATCCTAGGCTTTGCCTTTGTGACCCATGATATAAATTATATAAAACAGCAAATGCCAAACTTGAGGTCACTGCTTGGAGTGACACTGGGGGAGTTTTTAAGTAGCCATATGTAAGGCCATTAATATTACAAGCATACATTGTATAGGTAATGATGAAGGAAGAATGTGGGAATGTATTTACTCAGTGTAGAATCTCTGCACACCATATAGGGAAAGAGGTTGAGGGTGTGCCAACATTTTTTTCGACTTTATCATAATACTACAAACCTTTAGTTCATGGACTATTGAATAAAATATAAACCAATTGACATGTAAAATGAATACTACATTACTATGCACATGTACTGTTTACAAACTATGTTATACTCATTCTACGTATAGCTTTGTTGTAACAACTTTTCAACAAATTTATACCTTACCAGAATTGACATTACATGCATTTAGCTATATATTATATATTTGTCATTTAGGCGCTTGAGGAGAAGGAAATTGATTTATTTGGGTTGGACAAACAACTTCAGTTGAGTTGTGGCTACTGGTGATGTAACTAGTTGATAAACAAATACCTCAATAGTTTTCCTGAGCATAAAATAGGTAGAATGTCATCACCTGGAAAATATTATAGGATTTCAATCTCAAAAACTTTCTCCTCAATTCGCACATTCTATACTGCTACCTTAATGCATAAAAACACTGTAAGGTATTTAATGAACCAGTCATTATATTGAGTTTAAAATGTTCCTTTGTTATCGGAATGTGTCTGGAATACCACAAAGGGATTGATGTATGCATAGCAGATGAATTGAAAATGATGCTTTTTTCTTTGATATTATCAAGTTTGCACCATGACACACTTGTTTAGTTGCATCATGAAAAGCCCATTTAGCTGCAGCCACCACAGTAGCTTAAAAGTATCGATCCTTCTGTAAGTAATAACTAGGAGTCTGCCTAAGCACTGCAGTATTTGCACCCAATGAATTAATTTGGTGCGACCTTCATATTTAACACAATTATACAGTGGAACCTTTCTATTACAGACATTTGGAACCCAAATTTTTGGCCACTTTTTGCTGTAATATAGAGATTTTTCTCTTTCAGAGGTAAAAAATGCATTAACCAGATCTGTTGGGACCAAATTGTTGTCTTATCATGGAGGTTTGTTGTTAAGAGAGGTTCCACTGCATAGTATATTACAAATAAACTCAGAAGTTGTGAATACATGATGATCAAGTTTTACTCATAGTATATTATGTGACCAGGTCTGTGAGAGCATTTTGGCACTTATATAATTTTTCAAATTTTCATCACTCGTACAGTGAAACCTGTCTAATCAGGTCACTGTATAATAAGGTCACCTGTCTAAACTGCATGGTCATTATAAAAGTCCCTAACTGTGTCATTTGTGTACAAAGTGACCTGCCTAATGCAGCCACCTGCTTAATAAGGTCAGTAAATTTTGGCCCAAAGGTGACCGGAATAGACAGGTTTCACTGTACTTTATATGCTGTTGTGCTATGTCCATGCAATTTTTGTAATCCACACTACAGAATGCAAATATAATACTATTCCAATACTGAGTTATGCCCACTGACATGCCCTATTTTCACAGTCCCAGTCACATATAAAAGTAAATGCATTCTCTAATACACTGTAGCTGCTTTATATACTGCACTCAAATGTATACAATCATGGGTAGCACTTGGATTTAAAGCTTTCATTATGATTCTCATTTTATTACATTACAAATAGAAGTGCTGTTTACTGTACAACTGAGATGCATATTTAATAGTTATACCATGGCCATGAGGGATTTGCCTGATATATATGCCCAAGTCAAAGGGCCACGGGCCTGGGGGCACGGTATCAGGCAAGTCCTGAGAGGCCACAGTATAAGTAATATATACCACTCAGATTTGCTCACCTAATAGGTGAAGACCTGTATTCACCACATTATTTTTATACAGAGGTTTGTAAGCATTGATTGAGGGCTTAAACAGTGGGCACAAAAAGAAATGATTGTGGGCTTTGCTGGTTGTGGTGATACCGTTTTTAGCCAAATAACCACTTTGTGGATGCATAAGGTGCTAAAACAAGTACTTAGGAGTACAGGTTGAGAATGTCTGAGCCATCTTGTCATATGGTTGAAATGTGCTATGCAGAAAATAAATCCCCACATTGTGAAAACGATTATGTAGTAATGCCTAGTAACTGAACTATGCAACACTGACTCACTCAATCATTTTTTTCTTCTAGTTAGAGAATACTTACATAATTAGCCTTACTAAACCAACATGCTAAACTCAAGCCCACAATGCAAAACTTTACACAGCTTTATATAAACAATCAAAGGGAACCAATGCTTTGTAACTGCTTCAGCATCAAAGGCAGTTGTGATCAAGGCAATACATGAAATAGCCTTGTGGTTTCCTTTGATCAAGGTGTCGAAGTGAGTATATAATATTATGCCCAACTTTAAGAGCCACCTCCTTGATCCCTTCCCTCCTAAATTTGTACGTCCCTACATGGTATCAGTAAAGAAAATGCCAAAACTGACACCACCATCAGGCCATCATGGTGTCCTTCTGCCAACATGCACTGTAAAGATTAGCTATTCCTAAAGCATTTTTATAGCTATAATTCTACCATTTTACTGTCTTTTTAAGCTGAATAATGCTTCACATGAAATCTAAGATGGCAGGATAGGAAGTGAAATAAGAAACAAACAACTATAACTATAATCAAACAGCTAGCCCCAGAAGCTGGTATGGTGACAACTGATACACTGTTCACCAACTTTGCCTGGCCATGGCATATTTAACAAGTTAGCAACTAATAGCTCAAGCAACCACAATCAACATTACTACATCAATTTCATCAGCACACTTGTAGTTGCCATTGCATGACTGCACTGAGAATTTTACAAAGAATCTTACAAAAATAAAAGTAACCGTATGCAACACTCATAGCAATATATCACCTCGTAAAAGTATACATTTTATCTGCTACATGCTGAGTACCAAAATATGATCAGTTTTATGTCTTTCTAGGGTTCTGAATATTGAGACAACTCTTATCATTTTTGCAATATTTACTTATTAGCCGCTTCTCACATTTATCAATTTTCTTTTCAATGTCCTTCAAACCACTAATTTTTTTAGCATAGAATGTCCAATATTTCTCATTGAACTGTTGAGAGAGGATTCGATCAAACTTTCCAACTTGTCCAACTGCATAAGAAGCAGCCCTCAGGTGTTGCGCTTGTCTTTTGAGCAAAGTCTGTTTTGCAGCTTTTCCAATATAAATCTTTCTATTTTTGTTGTTTATATACATGTAAACACCAGATGAATCCAAGTCTTGACATTTTGATTTCTTTTCAAGCACTTTTTTCAGATCATTCTGAGGCAAGTTTTTGCCTTTGTTTCCAGTTTGGTCTCCCCACCAACCTGACTTCTTCCTTCTCTTGACTGCCACAGCTAATTTCTTGCGTTTAGCTGCAGCCATCTTCTTCCGTGCTTTAGCTGTAGCTGTTGTTTTAGTTATAATTCGTTCTACTTTAGTTATAGCTCCTGGTGATCTCTTTTTCCTTTTGCCTGCAGCTTGACTCAGTTCTCTTCCCCCACTTATCTTTACTGACCTTGGCCTGTCTATCTACATAATGATAATATAAATAAATATTCTCTACCAATATACATGTGCTTGTTTGCAAAATGTCCATAGTAAAGCATGAGTGTAGTGTGTGTGTGTTTGTGTGCAAAAGCAGAAAAACAAGTCAACCACTAGCATGTGCACAACATTCGCCACAATTCCTGTCTTGCTCATATTCTTTTAAATTCCATTTACCTCTCTACAGGTTCATACTGAAGGTATAGTAGACAAAGTTAAAAGCACCATCAAAAGGAGTTCATTTCTATTGCCTATCTTTGTTTCTGTTTCATCTGTTAGCTATAATGATCATTAAAGATGCTAATAGTAAGCTAGAAACTACTTACCACTTTACGAAAAGCAGCATGGTCTTCCATATCGAAATGGGCTGTGTTCCTTTCTTCCATACACGAAATAAAGAACATACCCAAGGCTTTGCCAGTAAAAAGAATTTTTAATAGAAAAAATATCATAGATGAACTATATAAAACAGTGAAGATGGTTTGGAGTGTTGCTCCATGTGGTTTGTCTAAGTTACGCTTCCTTAGCAACAAAACAGTGAATTACAATTATTGTGAAATTTATGGAATTAGACTGTTAGCCTACCTCTGCTATATTCTACATGACTAAATCAATGTTACACATAGTATGCTTTAAAGTTTAGTAAATACCTGCATGTAGGTTAATATTAAACTTATCAGATACCCCTGAATTTTTTATCACTTTGTGTCAAGTGCTTTGCTTTATCCCAGGTAGAGTTGCACCGATAATCGGTTCAATAATCGGTATCGGGCCGATATTGGCTACTAGCCGATTAATCGGTTTTGATTAAATTAAAGCCGATGTTAATCTCCACTACGCTGTGTAGTAGAATGATGTGGGGGAGGCTAGACATAAGTTATTTGGTATTTTAATTAAGGTATGTGTTGATGATTTAGTGGTGACTACAAACCATGCAGGGGTGGATCCAGGGGGGGGGGGGGGGGCTTTGGGGGCTGAAGCCCCCCCCCCCCCCTTCATATTTAGGCTTTACTTGATCAATATGCTGAGTATTATAATGAAATTTTGTCTTAGCATAATTATATGATCACTAATAATACAAATACTCATAAAACCACCTTATAAACATCTTTCCAAGGTATTATCAGTGGATTTATACTAAAGTTTATGCAACAAGGACCCGGATCAGCATTGGAGGTGTACAAGATCGAGATACTCTAATAGAGCAGTCAGCTAACTACTCTAATAGAACATTCACTGGAAACATGTAGTTGGCTCTGTTATGGAATTTTTCTAAATCTGCCAGAACCTATACATACAATGAAGTACATTGGTCTGTTTAAAGGGCTTCATTCATCTACTTGTGTAGTTAATATGTATGGCAATACTTAATTCAGGTACACAATTTCCATTGAAAATGCTCTCAGATTCAATCTTGTATTGTTCAAATTTCAAAATTTTCCACTTTCAGCATTATTATTCTAACATGTACCTATTCAGTGTTGTGCAATTGTGAGAGGGTGCATCATGTACTTGGTTGTCTGTACCTACCCAAACTTTTCCATTAACAAAATGCTTCAGAGAGCCATACCTATAATCTAAAGGCAGTATATAAAATATCTACAGGCTATGAATTTTATGTGGAAATGTCTCCAAATTGCAGTATTTTAGCATCTATTTTCCAAAATTTTCCTGGGGGCATGCCCCCAGACCCCCCTAGTTCCAGCATGCTTTGCATACCTCTACCCAAGAGATTAGTACCTTGAGTTAGCCCCCCTTTTATAAATCCTAGATCCGCCCCTGCCATGCCCATAATAAACTGTCAGGTTTTAGGCCATGCCCAACACAGTAAACTGAGGTTTAGGTTTCTATGTAGTACCAGCCATTTGTCTCAACCATATAGCAGTAGTAAAATGTACTTAAAACCTTGTCAACGTGAGTAGCTTTTGCTCGTGGTAAACATCTAACTTTATATTTTAGCCTAGAATGAGTTGTAAATCAATGCTTATGTCACTAATGTGAGTCATTTAATGATGAGGTTGAGAGATAGTGTTATTAGTGTATATCGGATCAGTTATCGGTATCGGCTGCTTAATATAGGTTATCGGAATAATCGGCTAATTTGGTTATCGGTACAACACTAATCCCAGGCACAAAAAAAACCATCACTGGTGTGTACAGAAAAAAGATTGCATTCATCTAGGAAGCCTACCAATGAGTTATTTTAGCACTAAGCACTATAATTCAATCAGGAAACTACCATTACTGGCATCAACCACAATTGTACCCTTGATGATTATTGTTCCACTCCTCAGATACTTGGATTTGTACGATAACATACACACTAACACCACTGTTACAATTATAGCAAGGACCAAAGAGTGGAGAGGCTAACTTGGAAAACAGATATAAATATATGACTGCTTTATTAGGATACCTGGAATACAAGCAATACCCAATAAAAGTAGGGAAGTGGTCCCCCTGCTTATGAATTGTAGCAAGGGATAGAATTAACTGGGCACCTGGCTTTTAGAAGAACCACAACATCAACTTGCCTGCAATATAATTTCTTGGAAAGTACTTTGCCAGTTGATCTGAAGTCTGTTACACTTTATGGAAAGCTCATAATCTTGTGCATTGTAGCTGATAGAATCTTACTATTACATATTTTAATGGCTTGTAAGTCAAATAATGAAATTTTCAATAACCGCTGCCCTCACTAGCTGGTTGCTTTCATGGTGATAGGAAAAAGAAATCCTATCATGTCGGCCTTACTGACTGTAGAATTTTGGTCTGCTTTTCTCCATAAACTTGCCAATTTAACTTTCTATTCTCTGACAAGTGAATGTGTTATTCAGCACCTTGATGTATTATTTTGAGACATGTCAAGCAATTAGCTAATAGAATTAGTATTACACTTCTTTGTCAAGGTCCCTCAACAAATATCTGAAACACTAATCTGATCAGCTAAAATAGTGTGGTGTGTTTCTATTGGAAGTATGTGTCCGATTTGACAACTAGTGTTACCATAGTGATAAATGCATGCCCCATAGCATAGCAACAATATGGCTGCTTAGTAATGGTTGCTAGGTAACTGTTACTAAGGTAAACACTATTTTGGAACCATAGCAACAGTTGCTAAGTGTGATCAGTCTCTAGCAGTTATTTTTTTGAATTTCTGCTCCTTAGTAACATATGCTATGGTTGTCAGATTAATTTGCAACAGGATGGTTGGTTGTGGTATTCGGGAATAATAGTTATCACTACATTGTATATAAACAATGTTCAGTCTAGTACTGCATGAAGCCCCCACACTATTTTATTTCCTGCTTTTATTTCATCATTGCGGCTATTGTCCATTTCAAGGTCACAAAGTAGGAAATTTTTTGACAATGCCACAGGGATCTCTATCTCAGCTTCAAGGAAGACATTTCTGGCTAGGGACTCTGGAATGTAGCTACACAGTTAATTTTTTCCCCCAAAATTGCATCATTCTCCTTGCCACGCCCACTTTTCGCATTTGGTGTGTGCATGGTGTGTGCGATGGGTAGCTAGCTAGCAGCTGTAGCACACTGATCTAACACAATGGTAATCCAGGGTTCGAGTACCGACTTTCGCCGGTCAGTCTATATCCACCCCTAATATACCCCAGCAAAAGTCTGGACGTCCCCTATGCCTATATGACGTACTCTACTCACTTCGTAAACTTTGATGCCATTAATATATTTCTGGTTGAGACGATCAGTCATCAGGGAAGCCATTCTCTTCAAGGCGAAATTCAAAGCTTTAAACTTGACAGCACGTGATTTATAGTCTCGTGCCCATCCGGGCCCGCGCTAATGGAGATTAACCTCGTGATACAAGTAACGAGACCAGTGGTTAAGTTCCACCATAGATCCTTTAGTTCCACTGTTGCAGTGACTGCAAATGTGAAATGCTGCAAGATTACCGATACCAGCGAGTGTTCCATCACTTCTTACAGATCAGATATTGTTGTTTACAATTTTGAAGCATCTTCTGTAGCTTTACTGGAACTGACTTGTCCCTTGGACTCTGAACATCACATTGAAGTAGCTAGATCCCACACAGATCTCTTTTAAGAGTCTGGCTGTGGTCGCACGAGACCGAGGTCTCGTCATACTGCAATGTATTTACATGTTTCCTCATTTAACAATAATGGTTCTCTCTTGCCAGGGGCGTGGATGCTAATAGAAATAGATTAGTTAGCTACATGTATATAGAAGCTACAGTACAGGTGCATGCAAGTACATCTTAAACATGATACATAGCTAGGTAGTGAAAAAACAAGAAGGGAATAGCTAATCTCTCCTAGGAATTATCAAGAACTAGGGAGTCAAATATAATGCTGCTAAAATCTGAGTACTCTAATAGAGCAGTCAACTATTGTAATAGAACATCCATCACTAAAGCTCTCCCAATTTTACTCTGGCAAATCCTACTAGGGACCCCTATAGCTAGTAGGATAGAGGACCACTGTGTATCTAATCTATAAGGATCAGCTGAGACCAGTGCATGTGTGAGCTGAAATTGAACCTCTTCTTTACCTGCAGCTGTGCATGTACAGCGTACACTGCTACCTCACCAAGCATCCTGACACACCAGTTGCTTAAAGTTACAAATTACCAAAGGAGGTGCATGCTTTACATGCAGTATGAATCTGACCATAAGTAATTTCCCTTCCCTGGTGAAAATTAATTGAAAACTATTTAAAAGGTTAGATTTAATATTGCTGGTCACATTTTCATTTTTAGTTTAGCATCAGTTTAGGCTATATGCTGTGCCCTTTAGTTAGTATTACCATACGCTGCTAGAGAATACTCAGAATAGTAATTTTGCTTATAAAGTGGCTCACAATGCTTATGCTTACTATTTCAAAATTCAGTCTCAGAAAGCTAAATTTGCATTTTTTCCATGCATGGGGGAATGCCCCCAAACCCACTGCATAGATGCCCCTAGCTTAATTAGCACATCCTCTTGGGAATTCTTAGATCCATGGGCCATGCAGAATGCATGGTGCCTCTATTAGCTTAAATTAATGCTAACAAGAGTTCACAATTTAAGCATAAGGAAAATTCAGTTGGAATTTTTAAGTCTGATTAGAGATCACAGCTGATCATATACCAGTAAAGAAAAAAAGGGAGGTTGCCTATAAGATATACTAGAGAACATTTAATCCCTAATTCAGTCTATACCCATAGGGATTAAGGCCCGATTAATGTTACCATACATGTGCATGACAACATAGCTATTTAAATATATAGGCACAGAGTATAGAAGAATTGTTGAAAAGACTAAGCATGCTAATTAATTGATTCCCTCACAAGATATATACTACATAATAGTTTCAGTATAATCATGACATAACACAATGGTGGTTTTTCTTTGTAGGTGAAATCAGATGACTACAATGGCTAGCTCAAAGCATTACAGGATAGTATTCAACAAAATCGCTATATATCTTACCATGTACTTTGCTGATATTTCAAGTAATTTTTGTTAGTGTATATTCATACAAGCATAACTGTATATTAAATAACTTCCATGCAGCATGTATGTAATTATATAACATGTGCTGCTCTGTACAGAAAAGAGAAGGGTGAGAGACTACATATAATATACTCTATAACGCAGTATACACTCTAATAAAACAGTCTGCTTCATCTTGAGCGTGGCTTTTGTTGGCTCAGACCTTAAACTATTTACTAGTTATGGATACAAGATGCATAATTATAACAGTCCATCCTCTATATTACACCATAACTGTCTTATCAAAGCTAAAATTGTAGCTACTATAAGTATAATTCAAAAATAATAATAATTCAGCTGTTATTATGTCATTACTATATTATTTAACTAATTATTGTACTGTTTCCCAAAATTTATTGTACATCAACCCATGCAGACCAGCCCCCTTTCCCTACTCCTTGGCTAATCAGTTTGCTATCTTAGTTAACTATTCAACATTATTTTGATGGAGCTCTGTATAGAGAGTAGTATTACACCCCCTACCCATATTCCTGGAGAATTTAAGGTGAACATGCACTATCTAGTACAGATATACACTGTGTAGTATCTATAGTTTGAAGCTAATGGTAGTTCATAGTGCTAGAACCTGATACCACAACTGTGCAGTAGCAATCATGTATGTAGCTAATGTTGTGCCACAATTATTTCTGACAGCTGGGTTAGTACTTTAACTACTTTTAACCCATACATGTACTAAATAATTAGCACCATTTTGTTATTAACGATTCATTTTTATTCCCATTATCACAGTAACCTTACAATCTTAATGCCTCTGTAGCTATAGTTATGTGACTAACACATTTAGTGGATATATCAATACGAACAGTGTGTGAGTGGTTGTGTAGTTTAGTTTAGTAATGATGGATACTATGCTGTATAATTCTTCAAATGAGACTAGCAATGGAACAAGTGTCTTCGATCTACCGTTGTACAGCAGTTATCTCATATTAATCTTTCGTGTGGTGGCTACTTTGTTTATAACTATCACAAACATGTTAGCCTTCAGTGTAGTTTCCAAGATAAGGACTCAGCCACTGGTGAACAATTACAAGATATTCACCATCAACTTGTTAGTGTCTGGAATGTTAACAGCATTACTTTATACTATACAAACTGGTGGAATGATAATAAGTTACATAGTTGACGTGGAAGATCCCTTCAGGTGTGATGTTCTCACCTTTACACTCTCTACACTTGAAGTGACTGCATTCAATTACTTGTTAATATCAGCAGACAAGGCAGTTACCATAATATATGGTGCCCGGTACTTTGTCACTGTCACTAACAAGTTACGTTACCTGGCAATAGCCATTGTGTGGATAATAGCATTTGCTATTGGCATTATAAAATTGTTTGATGGAGAATCATACATCAAGACGTCACAGTATGGTGCGTGTATTCCTACCAGTAATTCCTTCATCAGTGTTTTGCTTACTTTCACCCTCCCACTCTCTCTTGCCTTCCTCACAGCATTTGCTCTAGATGTTTACTTAATCAGAAAGGCTTTTCATCTACAAAAACAACAAATATATGAAATCCAATGTTGTGGAACCTCCGATGAGCCATGTAATACTGGACTTCTAGAAAGACTCAGAAATGCCAGACAAACAGTAGCTCAACATTTCAAACAAATCAAGGGACTGATCATTGCTATTCTTACCACCTCGTGGTTGGGAATATTGTTACCTATACTGTACATTACAGTAGAAGAACCACGTCATGATCCTACAATATATGACTTCTTAGTGGAAGACTTGTTCATTCCAAATATCATTTATATTTATCTAATCATTAACTCCCTGGTTTGTAGTCTGTGTTACAAACACATACGTCAACCATTGTTTACAATGGTCAAGAAATGGAGTAGATGTGGACAGCTCAGAGATAATATAGTGTCACCTTCTACCTCAATTTAATGTAATGAATGGATTGAGCATATATTTATATAGCTAGTGTATACACACTGTACATGCAATCCTGTATATTGTATGTGTTGTCCAACAGTGTGTAGATTTTAATGTATACTTGTGGACATACGTACATGCTTATTGTCCATGTTATTGCAGGGTTATGGTGTATATAATTGCATAGTATGCACTGAATTACACAATCTTGTTCATGCTGTAGCATATGCATAGTGTTTTGCCAGTGGTTGAGTCCTTATCTTAGCAACTACACCGATGTTAGAGACTAACATACATGTGTGTGACAGTTATAAATATAGAAGTATATTCACCACACAAAAGGCTATATAAGTACGAAGACAGATTACAAAGACAAATGCATTCATTTCATTAAGACTATAGCTAGCCATATGCATATGCAACATATAGCAGCATATAGCAGCTGAACTAAACTACACGTCACAACTACTCACATGCACACTATAACTATAGACTACATACCCACTAATGTGTTAGTCACTTAACTATAGCTACAGAGGCACCAAAATAGTAAGGTTACTGTGATAATCTGTGAAATTAATGAGGTGAACTGTTAAACTTGCAAGTTGAGGTCCTATACACAGCTACCAGGATAGGTAGAGCTTATGTCATTATCACCATTAGTGTTAATAAATGTATAATATTATAAGTTGGCAATTACATCCTTATGAAGCTAAACTTCAAAGAGTTGACATGTCCAGTGGCGGATCTAGGAATTTATAAAGGGGGTTTCCAGTTTAGAAGGTGGAGATATATATTGACATGAGATACGCAAACGTTTGCACTACATCGTCTGGTTTGGTAAGGTGAGACCAAAAAAAAAAAAAAAAAAAAAGGTCACAGCCTAGTAATAGTACATAAAATATATTAAAAACTTCCTACACACTACTTTAGTAGCTACTGTGACTGCTCTAATTACAGTATCTCGATCGAGACGCACGCCGCGATAATTAAAACATTTAATTGTTACGCAATCATTTTTCAAAGGGGGTTTCCGTGGAAACCAATGAAACCCCCCTGGATCCGCCACTGATGTCTGTAGGGACTGTATGGTAGTAGGAGGTTGATATGAGATCAAAGGAACCATAACAAATGTGTGAAAACCAGCAGAAATCTACAGCTGCTACAGAAGTCTGAAAGCTTAATTATTCTATAGCTAATTCATATTGACATGCACTCATCCTTGGCTTTGGCTCAGACTTGTGATATATAACAGACTAAACAGTGAATGCCAAACTAGAAGTTGCTACTTGGAGTGACACTAGGGGAGATCTGGGATTTAAGGGCAGTCTTTACTTTGCCATATACAAGGCCATTAAAATTACATGTATCCTAGGCAGTGGTGAAGGAAGATAAAGATGTGAGATCTAGGGAAAGTGGGGTGTTGTTCCACAGACATACGGTAGACTCAGGCATTAACTTCCAAAAATTTTGTTCAATTTTTCCATACCATTTACACCACCTCCTACCCTTTTCATGTTGTAGTTCAACAACATTTAAACCAATTGGCATGTGTTATGAATACTATTATTACTACACACATGTAGGTTGTGTGATTTATTCAAGTATACAAGCTATATATGCTATTTCAATGCTATATAAAAATTATACTTGGTGTGCATAACATTGATATCCAACTTAGAAGTATCTCTAGATCTTTCGCTGTATCTGGAATGGTTTTAAAAACCACCAAAAAATTTGTTCTAATATTTTCTGTGGGTCAGAATAATGGACTAGCAACTTCAGAATGTTCAGTACAATGGTAAAAAGTTGGGAAGGAAGAGGTTCAATAGACAAATTTCATTATAACGTATAATAATAACTTTTATCCCTAGCAACCTGAATTTTACATAATAATTATGTAGGTGACAATATCTAAAGCAACTTCTCCAAATTTTAAAAGGATAGCATATTATGTGTATACTGACACCTTGAAGTTTGTAGTTTTCCCATACATATCCATGGTAACAGTTACCCCTTCTGGGAAATCACTTAATTGAGGGATTTCGACATAATTATACAAAACCCAAAAATTCAAAAAAATTAATCATATCTCAATTTTTACATAATTTGTAGGTGTGAATGTCAGCAATAATCTCTCCAAGTTTTAAATGGATAGTGTATATAGGTCATAAGATATGACATTTTTGAATCCCATGATTTATGTGATTGCCCAGAAGGGGCAACTGTTGCCCCTCTCATTGACAATGTATGGGAAGATTACAACTTCAAAATGTGATATCTCATGACTTATTTATTATATATATGCTATCTTTTTATAATTGGAGAGGTGACTTTAGACATTGACACCTACAAATAATGTAAAATTTAGGTTGCTAGGAGCAATGGTTAATTTTTTCAATTTGTCTATTCCAGCTGACTGACTGTAATTTTTTAGACACTTTTGTAGACTATTGCTTTGTGGTGACTGTTCTATTAGAGTGTGTCAATTAAGTATTCAATTTAAAGCCATGCAGATATAGCATAATTTTGGCCAACTCTTCTGAGAAAAGATAGGCCTCTCCTTTTCCTCTTTGAATCCCTCTCTTCTTACACCTGACCTCGTAGCTATACCAGCTAGCGCACAAAACAAACAAGTGTGTGGAGAGGATCGATGCGGTTCTATCAGAGCAGTCAGTGCACCACCTAAATCAAAGTATATGATACTCAACATTTTACTAAAATGTTTAACATTTTGGGGATCATGTGATTGCTTTAATTCAGTGATGACCACTTTGAGGTAGTTAGTTAGTTATCATATAGAACTTGTTAATATGGGCTGACTTTTTAAAAATAATAAAATGGCTGCATAAGCTTTTGGATTATCAGGCTGTGGATTATTCAAAGTTGCCATGGCTGGTTTCTATTGTATAGACATGTCATAAATTGTTAACACCATTGCAACTATTTCTTGGTCACCACCTTACTCTCCCAACCATGTCTTTTCAAAACCTGTACCCCTTTTCACACCCCTCGGATGGATTGGGGATAACTAAAACACTTATTTTACTGACAAATGGAGATTGAATTTGAATCACAAAATCTGTGGCTGAGCTGTATACAGCTTTTGGATTATCAACAGAGACACATTGATAACATATGAAAGATATTACATACAATATGATTGTTCTATTAGAGTAGTTTGTCTACAAATTCAGCACCATATTAGACCAGAACACTAATCATGATATTGGTATAGCAATGTGGGATAATGCCTAAACTGGCATGGATATAATTTAGGGATTTCCCACATTGCTACAATGCCAAGTAGAGATTTTCCCTCATAGCTACCGTCATCTCTTGTTTCACTACTTTTTGTCTACCTGCCATTCACTACTGGTACATGGGTTTCACAATAAATTAGAACATGCACAATTTACAGTGTAACCTAAGTTATATCCAAACTCCTGGAATATTAAGAATATCTATACCAAAACAGCCAAGCTGTGAAAAAGGGTGCTGCCCCCAAAGAAGCCAGGGTGAAAAAGTTGTGAAAGTTTTAAAAATAAGATGTGCAATGATGTTACTGTTAATCGTTGCAAATGCCATCACTGCTAATAAGATTCAATGTTAACATCATTGTAGCCATTTCTTGGCTGCCACCTTTGATTTCCTTTTCACTCTGACTTTTTTGGGGATCGCACTCTATTGGCTGTTTTTGGAGCCCTTACATATCTTATTTTCTTTTCTAGTTGCAAGTAACAGCAATTAAATCATTTTTATTGTACAAAACAAATAACTATATTCCAGGGTAGCAGTATAGTGATGATAGCAACAATGATGATGCTGATCCAAGTGACCAACACATGATCGAGTAATAAACCATATGTCACTTTGAGAATGTAGGACAAAGGGTACTCCTAGGGATGACGGTCAACACTGACATCCTTGGATAAGGATGTTGAGTTGGAGTAACAACTACAGGGGGTGGTAGCAACAGTGGTGGTAACAAGAAGAAGCATTGTGGATGAGGCAGATTGAGAGGTTGAAAGGCAATCTCAAATAGATCAAAAACTAAGTGTTTTGAGAAACTGCTGATGTGACTGACTAATTTCTCCTTACTGGAAATTTAATGCACAGAAATGATTAGAGAAAAGTCAACATGCCTGTAGACTGCAGTGGTATCCATCCTGACAGGGCCGGCGGAAGTAGTCCGGTTGCTCCGGTTTTGGCCGGACCAATTTTTGAGAACTGAATAAAAAAATTTTGAGAATAAAAAAATTCATGACGTTGCAGTAAAACCAGCACATCTGCCACCAATCTTTGTGTTTCCTACTGAAGCGGGATTTCGGTAAGAAGAAGGTTGTGCAGCGATCTTGCCGAGCTGATTGGTTAGTAAATGTGACCAAATTGTACCCAGATTGCATTACATGAAGGTTAAAATTCAAAATTTTCCCGGGGGGGCATGCCCCAGACCCCCCTAGATTAGGCGTGCATGGATACTCTACTATAAGTGCTTCACTTGGCCGGACCAAATCTAATTTGCTTCCTCCGGCCCTGATCCAGGTACACGAACCAGCTACTATCAGCACTCCTTCTTTCAAGAACAATTGTCAACTGGAATAATTTGCCAACTTCAGTGATTGAGTCGGAAATGTTGACATATTTACTAATCAATTACTAGACATATAACTAATTAATATAGCTGTACTGTAATCATGTGTATGTGTGTAATTTTCCTTGGGACATTACCCGCCCCCTGGGCACATCAGCATGCCATCTACTCAATAATAATAAAATTCTTTGTTATATATATAGAATCATATTATATAGACGTGTGTATACTGTGTACATGCACAAATTAAAACACACATACAATGACAGTGCAAATCAGTGTATAAGGAGGTGGCATTCCTTTATAGTTACCCTGTACTCCAATCTTTGTCCTTGAGGAATGAGCCGATTCTTTTAAAATAAAAACTGCAATTGACTCTCACCAAATTTGTGTTGTTGTAAAATTACAGTTAAGTCACAATTCAAAAGTATAATATAAATTGTGGTAGCTATACACTCTACAAATGAAGCTCGTTATTTGACCTACTGCAAATTTCTCTATTGACTTTTGACTTTCAGTTTGACCGAGGATGAGGATCAGACATATTGGAGTGCCACCCCCATGATGTGAAAATGTTTAATGTTATCCACCTAAGTACTAATTAGCTGGTTCATCAGTTTTAATAATGCATACATTCCTTTTATTGGCAGAACAAATGACACGTAGAATTACAGTGCTAGAAATATATATGGTGCAGCTATTTTTGGAAGATAAATTCACAGCGTACCAAGAATAGATTGTGGTATAGACCACATTATGCTGCAGTAGTTATTGGTTGGCTTAATTGCCAACTGTTAATTCACAGCTAGGTGGAGATAGCTATATACATCTGCCCTCTACGTAACAAGGTACACTGTTCACCCACTATTATGAAATGTCATATAACCATAGTATTCACCACTTCTTATTAGATAAACTTTTTGAGGTGGGTTGCACTCATTGATACTTACATCATTTAATATACTGCACACAACATGACTGTTATATTAGAGTAGTCAACTTGCAATGGTCCCATAATGGCCTCTATATAACTGCTATAACTGTTACCATTAGGACACCAACTAGGAGAGGTAATTTCTCCTAATAGGCAGTAAAATATGTAGCATGTTGAAATGTTTAGGTACTAGCAAACTCTTTGCATGCGGCAACTGCTGGGAATTGCAGCATTACCATTCACACACAATGAAAGTGTAGATCAACTTGAAAACATGTAAGCTAAGACCCCTATCTCATCCAGTCAAACCATGTCTGCTGGAGCTAGTATCACCCACACATTTCTATATTTAAACCCTTTGGTTAAATGATGTATACACTTGATATTGACAAAAACTGTGGCAGCATAATTAATTTCCTCTACAACCTGCACCGTCCACCCACTATTACAAAACTTGGTGCTGGTATATAAAGCATGCCATGTACCAACAATAATTACTCTAATATACATTTATTGTCGTAACAATCGGACAAGAACATACGTAGAAACACAAATTGCAATTGCAGATAAACACTCTATCAAGTTCTGACAAATGTTAACCAGAATATCAAGGCATCGTATTATAGTGTTCCACCAAGGAGATTCAGTAGTGACTGATAGCTCTCACTGGTTTCATAGTATACAATGTTCTGACAAATACTGGACTAACATGTTGACAGGTTTAATGAAGAGTGCCCCTGCCCACAATCTTGCGGACTTCTTGCTTAGTGTTTTCATCCAAACCAAATGAATCAATCTCTTTGTCAAGGTCAGACAGCTTGCCGTAACCTCCACAATAACCATTTAGTCTTGTAGCTGCTACAGAAGAAATCAATTCCTTATCAGACAACTTTAGAGCTCTGTGAATATCTCGATGTTGGCGCAGTAAGTACTTCTGGTGATAACTATAAATGGACAGGAAGAGGATGTCATATGAAAATGATCATACCACATTAAACCCAAACAAGGAAGTTAAGGTCATGTGCTACTATAAACAAAGGAAACACGATATATTTCCTTACTTTTCAGCATCAAAGAATGTTCCAGCTTCAGCAATTTTAGTTACAATTGGTTTACGAAGTGTTTTCTGATGCTCTTCCTTGGTTTCTTCAGCTAAATGTTTCTGTTCATCATTGTGGTAGAAGATAGCTGACATATACTGACGAGAATGACAGGCAGTAGAGTCATGGTTTAACCAGAACATTTTCAATAATTGACGGTATGAAGTCTGTTCTGGATTGTAGTGTATCTCCACTGTCTCAGTATGGTCCCCCCTATGGAAAGCATACACATTGCAATATTAACTACACATTTTATCATACCAAAGAGTAAACAGCTTTCTTATCACAGTAATGTTGTTTCTATTAGCGATTTATATTATTACCCAGCAAACACATATTGTAAACTTACAGCGAGTAGTATGTTGGTGAGTTTTTCTTCCCGCCAGTGAACCCCACACGAGTGCGGAGAACTCCCGGGGCACAGCCGAACTGCGCCTCGGGAAACCAAAATCAGCTCAATGCAAAAGTGGCGACTTCGTATTCTTTGGATGAGGTATTCACCGCCATCTTGGCTACCCCTTCTGTTACTTCGGTAACGCTCTTGTCCGTCTCAGAAATCATTTTCTTTGGGACTTTGTTTTTACTGCTACGAGTGAACAAACGCCGTAGCGCCATTTCCACAAATCAGACGATTTTGCACTTTTATCGGTAAACCCTGTCCTTTTATGCCTTGTCGTCAATGTAATATTTGCACGTGACTACATCGTGAGATAATGTCGGTAAACCTCGAGGATTGTCCGTATCATGGCAAACGGTGGCGAGGACGTCTACAGTGCCTGATTAACAAGTTAAGGGGAAACATTTTACCTGCTGATCTAGCTAAACGAGTTCCAGTAGTGGTGTGTTGTTGTAAAGGTGAATTTGCCACACAAAATATTGTGATGTGCTCACGTGACTTATCTCCTTACAGGCAAGGGGAGGGAGGTCGCTTGTCAATTGGACAAGCTACCAACATTGACAGAATGGGTGAATGACAAGGCCAAGTCATCTTCGTCAGTGAAAGAAGTATACGATGATCTAAAAGTGTTCATAGATGCAGCGTCCAGTGACAAAACTCCAATCGAGGAGAGGAGGGCTTTACTAGATGTAGTAAAGATGGTAGAAGAATTGTCAACTGGTAAGGGTGTCTTGTATTACAATGAGACGTCATCAATCAGTGGTTCAACCTAAAGCTTTAACAACCCAGGCACATTGATACCAACTGTTCAAATATGCATAGCTATGTAGCTACATTTTAGTAAAATGAAAGATGTCCCATCAAATCTGTGAAGTGGCTAGCCCTTTTTCATAAATGGTTGATAACTGAGGGCTCTAATTGTAAAGTGTGAAATTGTTTCGTAAATATTGTTTCAGAACTTTAGCTGCTACTACTGTATTTATTCTCACACATCATTTTGAATACTTAAATCCCAGTGTGTGGGAGTGCCAAAGTGCTGTACTGGATGATAACTGTACAGCTACATAGAGCTGCTCTGTTTCTGTGTGAGAACTGATAAGTTAGTTATCACCTTGTGGTGGTACTAGTTCATGACATCGTAATAACTGTGAATGGTATTGTTTACCAATGGAGCAAATAGCCATATATGGGAATGTTTACAAAAAGCTCACACCAGTACAGCACTTGCAGGGAAAGGAAATTTAGCAGAAACAGCAAAATTGTTCGTAGCTAACTGATAGTGCTTTTAGGGTGTTCATAATCTGTAGACAACAATTTCACAGGTTCCACTGTTTCCACCATTCTGCTAAATCTCTTAGATAATGCTGGGGCTATGGGCTTGATTTTTCACTGCTTCAATCCAACAGGTGCCTTTTTGGCATACTGCAGTACGTACAATGTACACATTACCTTTGTCCTCCTTTGTGTCCCATTTTTCTTGCTGACAGATCTAGAGCAAGGTGTCGATTTGCAGTAGCTATACTAGCACATGATGGCTTCCCTATGTTTGTAATGAGGCTATGATTTTGTAGTAACTGGAGTGCTTCTTGTAATGTTCTTCATTTGTAATGCTGTGTAACGGGCTGAACATAGCTGAAAATGAAGGGTAATAGCCACAGTAGTTGATAATTGGAGTGCATGTTCAGACGAAAGCATAAAGTACGGTATTCTTTTTGATGTGGTATGCAGTGGTGATCATAATTATGCGACAAAAAAGTAAACAAACAAGTAGCTACAAGTATTTAAGATCATAGCCATAGAATAAGGGATGTCACCTACACCCACAGATATACTGTGACATTTAATCCCAACTTGTGCTTGTTATTACATATAACATAGGTTGGTCCCACCACATTGTATACTGTTACATATGACTTCCATTGCACTGCACTCTACATTTTTATTAGAGTTCCTCTTATTTGACAGGAAATGTTAGTCGTTTAAAACCTCCATCAATTGAACAAACTGTTAGTGAGCCTGTGGATACTAAAGTAATGGAGTTAACATTGGAAGAAGCACGGCCTGGTGTAATATTTGGAAAGAAAGGTGTCCACATTAAGAAGCTCTGCGAAACTTACAACGTCACTGCAAGGTTCACCAAGGCTGGAGCAGACAGACAAAAGTATTTCTATGACGACCCCGTACTGGTTGTCATATCAGCTCCTGTGGGGCATGACCAGGATATTGCTCAGTTTGAAGGTGCATTAATGAAACACGTGGAGATTGTAAAGAAGAAAGAGAAAAAACATAGAGAAGATGTAAGCAGTGTATTTTAATATGTAGACCATGGAACTTGTATAATGTTGACACCTTGGACAGGACCTTTCAGGTGTCTGTATTTCAGGGTCCACCTACACAATGGGACCACTTTAAAAAGAATACTGTACAGAAATAAGTTATGTTAAGGGTTTGTTTAATTTGACTCTTTCCATAACAGAACTTAGAATCTTATCTATGTTGGTAGGCTCAGTTTGCTTGTAAACTAGCAGTTGTGGACATGTATTCTGTGACTAGGTGACTCAATATTTTCATTTTGACACAAACACCTCCTCCTCTTCATACACAACATGCGTCACCAAAAACTGAACAAGATAACTACATTGACTTGAAGGTCAGTATTATAATAGCTTACTTTATTTGCTCCCAATAGTAATAACACAACTTGGCTTATGAAGATAGCACAGTCCCTGTACTGTTTCTCAGAAACGTATGAATGGCATCTTAAATGTGTACCTTACACTTGGATTTTACAAATTTGCATGTTATAGTTACTCCTTTATAGTAGTCTCTGGATTCCCAGGTGTCTGTTTCTTACAGACATGGTGCTCTTAGATTTCTTATTCATATAGGCAGCTGTATTTTCCAGCAAGAGAGCTGAACGATATCGTAGACGTGCAGCAGCTGGCACTACACCCCAAAAATTATCAGGTTAGAACGTTACTGTCAAGTGTACAATGACAGTTTTGTGGTATTACTATTAAGTGATTGTTTGATGTGCTATGCAAAAGCCAATCTTGTTGCCTTTCTGATAACATTTTGAAACTTTGATGTAGTTTGTACACAGAGATTCGGATGGGGACCGGAGGCTGTAAGAGTGGTTTTTGCACACATTCATATGCACTTGGTGACACATTTTGATATGCAGGTAGCATTTATGGGTCAGAAAAAGAAGCAGCAACTGCCCATTATGAAAAGAAAATTGCTTCAAAGTAAGTTTTGTTGTCGTGCTACATATTGTACTGTAATGGTAATAGTGTTCTAGTAGTTCTTTCATATTAAGTTCATACAAATGCATTGTTTCATTCCAGGGGAGACACCAAGCCCAAGCCAGCACCCACCCTGACCAACAGTCGGTGTCTGTTGTGCCTTGCTCCTTATCAGCCCAATGAGACAAAAGCAGGGGCGTGTCGCTATCACAGTGGATTTGTTGGTACGTACATACAGTAAAGTATATTACTTTGGAAATTTGAAATGATAACGTAATCAAGGCACTTAGTAATGGCCAAGTACAAGTAGTCCTTAATACTTGGATGTCTTGCCTTTTATCCTCCTCCATACTTTTCTTTGTATATAGCTCATACTAAGAGTTCACTACGATGGAGCTGCTGTAAACGTAAATGTGCACAACAGCACCCAACCCATGACATGCATGCCTACTCCGGGTAAGTGTAAGCAATATACCATTAACGTCAAACAGGTAAGTCCCTTCTGTAGGTGTTGCCGTGGACGACACATGTGGCGACCAACCAAACCAACCAATGCTAGTCGCAAGACAAGGAAAAGTAACTCCAGCGACATAGTGGATGATGATTATTAAATCTCAACATACTTTAGTCAATAATATACAGTACACATAATACAATGTACGTACTTTTGAAAATTCTCACAATACAGGTCTCAAAATATTGGAATATAATTGTCAATTTTTGAAGGCTGCCGTTGTGCAATACACTCTGCTATCCAAATGATATTCCTGTGTTCTTGTTCACGCAATTTGATGTAAGAGTAGAAGACACCAAAGTGAAATTGTTGCATGAAAGACAACTTGTTGATCTCCACCTTGTGGTGAAAATGTAGAAGCACATATTTAACATTGCTACAAAGAAAGGGATGCCTTTTCTTACTTCTTTTTCAAAGAAGCGATCTTCAAGAGTTTTCTCACCAGGGTTAGTACCAGCCCCTGCAAATATGGCCGCATATTCCTACATAGAATAACAATAATGTACAAGTATTTCCACAAATCCTAAACTATCTACTTACAGGGTAACAGTCTGCTACAGCCTTCACTTCATCATAATCAGAACACTTGGCAAGTCGTATTAATCCCTCTGGATGCAGCTTTCCTATTGTGGGATAGAGTTTCACACGATCATCCTTTGTGAGCTCTGTCCCAAACGAGTTGATGGTAATAATAAATGCTCTCCTATCAGCCTCAAACTGAAACAAAGAGTAACAACAATTCATACCAATATCAGTAAAATATATTTACTTGTAATATCATCCCCATTACTTCAGCTGTAGCACCTCCCAGCTTCTGACAAAACTTATAGAAATCCTCCAAATACGTCTTAAACAGAGTGTTCCTGATTATTTCAATGTGGAGCTCATCCAAATCCTGCTCTGACACACATTCCTTGAAGTATGGAGCTATTAAAGTACTCAGCAATACCCTGTTAATCTTTAAAATGAGGGTGTACTTACCAAGGGGTGTGTCCACAAGGATGGCATTATATAGATCAGCTGGAGTGCTGGCTATGTTGCTGGATTCTAATTCTTCAAAGCGGCCAAATGGATGAAATTTAGAACGTAGCTCTGAGATTTGACGCTGGTGCAGTGTCCCCGTAATGAGTAGCATAATGTTGTCTATCATGTACGAGTACCTACCAGTATAACATCAGAACAATCACTCGGGTAATGTTCAATGTACAAAACACATTGGAATTTAAAATTCATGCAAGGTGGATACTTTAGGCAGTTGTGTACAAGTCCATTGTTTTTACTGATTGCTGAAGTGAAAAAAGTAATCAAAGACCCCCATACTATTACACTGTAATTCTGTCAGCAGTACACACATGTGTGTGCCAGCCTAGTGTGCTAGTGAGTACACACACCACAGTACCTTGAGCTCATCGCAGTGACATCTGGGCAGCAGCTATTAGCCAGTTGCCTAAACTGGGGAGCCACTACCACCATTGAAATAACAACACATCTGAATGCATGCACATCAGCATTCAGCCTTAAAATCAATATTTCGAAAAAATAAAATAGAAGTAAGCTATAATACTGGACTAACCTATGAATAAATAAAACAAAATTGTTACCAAAATTGAGCTAAAATCTCAATAACTTAGTAGACCGTTATTTCACCTCCTCTTTTTCTTTGTGGTCATTAAGATAGGGTCTGGTGAATTACTGTTGACAAAGTTGTGAATTTCTACTGTATTCGGTGAATTCGATTTCATTGGCTAGCTGTACATTAGCATGGCAGAATATAAACCTTTCTGCAAAACGATGACAGAGCCGATACTATCACTACATAGCATTTCTCTGCAAGAACAGCAAGAAACTATGGTAACTGTTCATCCGCAAACACAAGTTTGTCAATTCACCAGATCCTATCTTGCCAACCAGTGACATCACAAAGTAAAAAGGCGACAAGATAGAAGTCTGGCCACATGAGACTAATAAAAACTGAGCACAAGCATTATAATTCCATTTGTTTCACGTATTAACTAGGTTTTGAATCAAGGTAGTGTCCAAGTGTCCCTTTGAATGCAAAAAATAGCAAATGCGAGTGTACGTACACACACAAACAATTTTCATCAACCTACATGATGTAGTCCATAAATTCACTCAGTGGCTTTAGCGCCTGGTTCCTCAAGTGTCTAAACTCTATTACTAGCCGCTCCCTCAGCTTGTCATCAATCGTTGCTACTGCTAACGGAGAGGCTTCATTGGACAAGAAATTACCATAGTCAGAGCCAGCCAAATGTAACTTCAAATCTAGCAACACAAAAAGTAACAACAAATTTCGAGCTTGCATTACAACACTCACCATCCAAAGTTTCGCACTGTATTAAGTTAAGATAGTCTGCTCTGCTGAGTATCCCGTGTCGAAATCCTCTGACTAAAGCCTCCAAGTAACCCGAGTCTGCGTTGAAGAAATATTCAGACGTCGCCATTGTTAATCATGTGATGTAAATCTTACGTTCTAATTAACGCTCCCTTTGAATTAGAACAAGCGGCGTCACTAAAGAATTCTTCTTTGAGCGTGAGGTAACGTAAGATGGCAGCTGCTAAACATGGTAACACTACTACAATAGTCAGCTTTGTATGTCAGAAATGTAGTCAGCCGTTGATATTCGACTCGGCCGGACTGAAGACAAGGGAAATGCTGGATGCTGCTAACGATTTAGTGAAGAAATTGTCTTGTTCAGGTGAAGATGACAGAGGGACGGAACTGGACGGGGTAAAACGGACGTACCCTTATGCCAAATTAGATGACGTTCCAACATCTGAACGGTCTAGTGGGGACGAAGAAGAAGAAATGGTTAAACTTGATGCAAAGATTGAGAAAACACGCAGACAACTTGCAGTGGCTGAAGAATTCTTTGACCTGTTATCATCGCATTGTGTGGTAGACCATCCATTGTGTAAGGAATGTCCTGAAGCTGTCCTAGATGGCTACGACCAGCAGATAATATTTGCACAAGATTCCACTAAGCATTATGAAAAGTTACTTGATTCCTTAAAAAAAGACCTTGAATCTTCAGACACTGAGTCATCAAAACTTGACGAAGAGCTAGCAAGTCTGAGACAAGCTGAAAAGGAACTTAAAGAGAAACTAATTGATGTTGAGGGACATCGTAATGGAGTGCAAGAGGAACTTAGGAAGGAGGAAGAACGTAAGAAGACATTGGATGATGAAGAAGAGCAATACTGGCAAGACTTCAACCAGTATCAGCGACAAATGTTAGAGCTACAAGATGAGCAAATCAGTGTAGAATACAAACTGCAATATAGTAGTGAACAGTTACACAGGCTTCGGAAGACCAGCGTCATTAACAGTGCTTTTCACATTTGGCACAATGGTCTCTTTGGGACTATCAATGGTTTTAGGCTTGGACGACTCACAACAGTTCCTGTGGAATGGAGTGAAATTAATGCAGCTTGGGGTCAGGCCACCCTGTTACTTCACACATTGGCTAAAAAGGTCAAGTTTGAATTCAAACGTTTTAAACTAGTGCCTTATGGTAACCAATCATTCATTCGTAGTACTGAAGGAAAGGATGTTGAGTTGCCACTTCATGGTGGTGGTGGTATGAAGTTCTTCTGGGATTCAAAGTTTGACAATGCTATGGCTGCCTATCTGGACTGTTTACAACAGTTTAAACTTCGTATAGAAAAGAGCAATAACCACTTCACTTTGCCGTACAAAATTGAGAAGGAAAAAATAGGGGACAACACTGAGGCATATTCAGTGAAGATGAGATTTAACTCACTGGAGCAGTGGACTAAAGCAATGAAGTTTATGTTGACAGACTTAAAATGGGCACTCACATGGGTAACTACTACAGACCTTCCTTCAGAATTGGCTTCATTTTAAATAAAATTGATATTGTAAGCGCTGCAAAATTTTATTAAAATAGCTTAATAAATTGGGGTGCGCTACCATGTAAGCTCATTAAAATTGTCGCGATTAAAATTAAACTACTTCGACGAAACAGAACATGTCGCTAACAAGGATTTGGATTGGAATCCAGCGCCATTTTGCACGTACACGAAGTCATTGTTGTGTACGGACACTGTACAGAGCGATTCGTACGGAGATTCCAGTGTATTGGGGAAGACAATCTAATCTAAGGCGGAACACTCGCTTACAGGTAGAACTCTTATGAATATGAATGATCATTCAGCTGTATACGTAGTGTAATAATTACTGAATTATTATTATTTTTTTACTTGAGATATTTACAAGCTATACAACCACAAAGATAATAATATAAAACACTTAAATATTATGCAATAATTATGTGTTTTCGTATTTCATATGTAAGGGAGCTTTACTGGCAGCAGCTGTTCCAGTAGCAGTGTTGTACGCAGCAGAAAAGGATGTTCCACTCTCACAAATCATCTCCCATTCTGATCATTTGTACCAAGAAAACCGTATGCAAGAATTATATGACTACGTGATGGCTTATAAGGATGTCCAGACTGCTGATATTCAGTGGCGATGTTCTAGAGCTTGTTACAAACTATCGATCCTTCCCAGTACTGATAAAGACCGAGCTAAACAGTTAGCACATAGCTGTCTAGTATTTGCAACAAAAGCACTAGAACTAGATGATAGTAACTATCATTGCCATAAGGTACAGTAAGCAATGTTGTACTATTGTATGTGCATTTCTCCATCCTTTGATCCCGATTGATATTAGTGGTATCATACGTATATGGGTAGTAGCAAGAGTTAATAAAGTAGGAATCATGAAGGCTTACACTTTCAAAAGCAGCCTCGCTTTTCCTTCATGACTGCCTGGCAGTATTTGTTATGCAAAACCAAAAGTGCTAGAAGTGTATTAACCAGACATGCACCCACAGCTGGCCTGCTGTAGGCATGCCTGACTTGCCGAATTGTTTCTGAAAATGTGTGTGTACGTATTTGTATAATTGTTTGTCTTTCCACACCCAATTGAGCTAAATGGCAGCCTATTTGTGAGAAATGAAGTGTGTACAGCTCCAGTATTAACCTTCCAGGTAGATAAGTTAGTGATATATTCATGCCAGCTTGAAATACGGGTGAAGCAAGTTCCTGAAGATGTGCCCTTCACAATGGGCCATGTGGGTGCTAAACAACCGAAAATTTACATACCTAGCTCATAGACTACCAAGGATAACGAATTCCTTCAAGGTGAAAGGAAGGGTGTCCACTAAGTGTTGATTCACAAATAATACATCAATGGCCTCTATGGAGGCTATTTATTTTTTTGACTGCTGTAATAGGGTGACTGCACTATTAGGGTATGTTGATTTTTAATAGTAAGCTTTCTACTCCAGTCAGGAAACTTCTAAACAGTAGACCCTGTGAAACTGAATGTGAATGTAATGTCAGTAATTTATTAGGACAGCTACTATTACTGAATATTTGCTTGAGTGCTGTATTAGGGTGACTGTTGCCGTAATATATTAAAGAGACACAGATTATTACGTTATAACTTGGTTGTAAATTTCACAAAACACCAGCTGACATTGAAGCTTGTTAAGAAATGTTGAACAAGTACATCACGTGATCCACAGCAATACAATATTTAACGCATAGCATCACGTGATCAGAGTTTTAAAATAATCAAGGTGGCAGTTTGGAGAAGAGCATGCTTTTGGGAATACATTATTACTGAATTGTGAGCAACAGTATTGTGATGGATGAAACATATATTATACAGAACCAGGCAAGTGCATGAATAGTGCAAGATGAATTGGCGGCTAAATTGAACCATATCTCAGAGTCAGACTGGAGTGTAAAGAGCTGTGCAGACTGTAGAAGCATAGATAAGATAAAGAGATTGAAGTATGGCTAATAAGGAGCTGTAATAAGTCAGTTCCATTCTGTGAATGCTAACATTCATGCATGGACTAGTAAAATAAACTACAAGAACAGCCACATAGTATATATAACTAGCCAGATACACATCTATAGCAGTTCTTAAAACAAATGTATGTAGAGTCTACTAAACATGGACTCGCATTTTATGCTAGTTAATTCCATGGAGTGAAACTTGTATCCATCTCTTAAGCCGGAAGGTCTGGCTATGCCACTGCAGTTGAATAGCAGTCAGTTGAACATTAAATGGGTTAGTTTATAGCCTCCCTCAGGTAGTAGCACCTCATACTCTCCCCTTTGCTGAAATTACAAACTGTTAGGTCATGCAAAGTTGATTCCTGCATGCTTTAATGAAAGCATCACAATATTTTCATCAGCTATATGGTTATTATCAATAATCTCATCTCATGGATTTACGTATCTTTGCAATTGTTTCATTATTGTATCTGTGGGCTCATTAGAGCCTTTTGCTCAAGGTTTTCTAAGGAACAAATGAGAAACTGGCTGAACAACGATAATGATGCTATATATAGCCATGTGTTTTAGCCAGTGCAAGACTGTGTGTATATTATTGAAAAGGCAATTATATACTGATTGAAGTATATTACTGACATGCATGTACATGTGCAGCTAACTGTGTACTAGCCTGACCAGTAAAACACAACGTACATTTATGATAGTATTCTTTGTTTATTTAGTGGATGGGCATAGCTCATAGTGTTGTTGGGGACCATGAAGGAACAAGAGTCAAAATTGAGAGTGCCTACAAAGTAAAGGAACATTTTGAGGTACCTTAACAAATAATTGTATGACAGTAATAAGTTTTCTTCCATTTAGAGAGCAATCCAGCTTAATCCACAGGATGCCACAATGAAACATTTGTTAGGTCGATGGTGTTTCTCAATCTGTGATGTAACTTGGATTCAACGACAAATAGCATCAGCCATATTTGCCACTCCACCTACTTCGAGTTATGAAGAGGTATCCATATTGTAAAGTACTCTTGAATGGCGCGTCAATATATGGGCCTGCAAAAATAGGGCATGTGGGCACATGATTTTTGCCTACTTTTTCACACTTTCATCATGCATAATTTTTGTACCACTATGCTATGGCAATGCACTTTTCAGCTCTTAATTGGCTTTATGATGCAAGTTACAGAATGCAAATATTCTGTTCCAGTACTGAGATATGAACTGTTATGTGAAAAGATGTAGTTTGTGCCCACATGCCCTATTTTCGCAGGCCCGGTCACATATATACAAATACATATTTGGTAAGAATGTTGACTGGTGATGTACTATTGCATTGATTATAAGCCACAATATCAGAAATATGTTTTTAGAATTATCAGCAGACATTGTTGTGAGCTGAACATTTGCTAAAACAAAAGTTTTATTTTAGTTTTGAAACTTTGTTGCTTACTTGGGTAAGGACGTGCAGACACATGATTGTCTCAGTGTAACCAGGTTGAGTGCCCACAACTGACTGGGCCAGCTGGTGGGTGCACACTTTGTTTAAAATCATATAAGATTTTTATAGTTGTGTTTAAAGTGACCTGGTCACCTGCCTGCATTGCAAAGGCCAGAACGTAACAATTCTATTGTCTGGAATGTTTGCATAATTTCTATGATGCATAAAAACTGTATACTTCTCTTCCTCAAGTATTCAGTCACTGATACATGTAACTGCATAGTCTTTTTGTGTCCTTTTAGGCATTAAGCTACTTTGAACAAGCAGAACAAAGTGAGTGACATTGTGTGCTGTTTGTTTCAAAATTATGCCTATTTTGATGGGTCGATTGCAAAAATTGACACACTGTGTTGTAAAAATTGATCTGGCTTTTTATAACATGTATAAAACCAACTCGGTTTGTGCAGTTAAAAAACACATAAAAATCGACTCGGTTTTTGTAACTAACTTGATAACATGCAAAAAAAAATGATTCGGTATAAAAGCATGCAAAAATTATCGGCTCGGTATTTGTAGCTGACACAATACAATAGCTGCTAGTAACATTTTACAGAAATCTTGTGCTTTGGTTTCAGTTGGCTTTGAGTGAGTGTCTTGTGATAAAACATTAAAGGCCAATCAAGGAGAGCCGGAGATGGCAAGTGCATGAAGAAGATGAGGTAACAGAACCGAAAGAGCAATTGTGAGGTACGGTAGCTAGCTTGCTAGCTTAGGGTTCAGTGTGTTGGTATCTGGCTAAGGGCCTAAGCAAGTACCTATTATCAAAATTTCTGTAACAACTTAAACAGGCTATAGGACCAGGTGTCCTACAGACCTTCAGCACTTGTGCTGTAAAGGATTAATAAATAAAATAAATATTTAAAAAGGAATTGCCATATAATGGCATGCAGCTATGCATACTAGCCTTTGCAGGATAAATGCCTTAATTGGTACATGCATGTTTACCTTCTCCCACTTAAAGCTTTCCACATGCAGTCTCTGATGCATAGCTAAGATCATCCAGTATGCAAGCCAACAGCAACAGATACGAGAATGCTTTAATAGTAAGTTATAACTGTATCAGTAAAAACCAGAACATATTTTTGTTTAGGCCCTTAGCTAGCTATCAACACACTGAACCGTTGAGGTGTGAAGCTAGCAAACTCTCGTACCTAACATTGTTGTACATCTTCTTTCGGTTCTGTTACCTTGTCTTCTTCTTCATTTGCCATCTCCGGCTCTCCTTGACTGGCCGTTAACATTTTATCACAGGACACTCATTTGAAGCCAACTGAAACCATAGTACAAGATTTCCATAAAATGCTGCAGTCACACAGGTATTACAGACAGCTATTGTATTTCTGTGTGTCAGCTACAAATACCAAGTTGATATTTTTGCATGCTTTTAGCTATACCGAATCTTTTTTGTGTGTGTGTGTGTGTGTGTTACAAAATCAAGTCAATTTTTGCAAGTTAGTTACAAAATCTGAGTCAATTTTTATGCGTCTTTTGACTACAAAAACCAAGTCGGTTTTTATGCGTGTTACATGTACAAAAAACCGAGTCAGTTTTTACAGTGTAGTAAAACCGAGTCGATTTTTGCAATCAGCCCATCATAAGAGGCATAATTTTGAAACAAACGGCAAGTATATAGGAAATTTGCAATATGACAGAAATGATTTGACTGATCTATCAGAGTGTATTAACTCCCACGTGCTCATCACATTCACCTTTTACTGGTGGAGTAAATTGTTTTTCTAGTAAAGTAAATTTGTTTTGTTACTGTTTCCAACAAGAACGGAATTGCAATACCACTATATACCCTTTATTTAATGCATAAAGCACCGCCACACACGTGTACCAAAAATAAAGTATGATAGCTATGAAAAGCAATAATCAACTTCGTGTTAACAATTAACGCAGCTATAAAGTATTTACAGATAACAGCTAATTTATAATATTGCCAAACTAATCCTACAACTAGAAATAGCTTAGATTATATGGTCACTCACTAATGGTCCAATAGCTAAGAAATGAAGAACTTCGAACACTCAAGATGAATGCTCTGAAGAATTAAGACTAGAAAAGTACTTAATTATTACTTAAAGCACTACCTATATGCTTGTGTATACGAAAATACAGCACTTGGGTAGTTTCTTGAGACTATTATAGTATTCAGCTACTCGTCTTTCAACACACACCCTACTGTATCTACTGCATAACTGGTCTTTATTATAAAGAACCCTTTCACTAATAATGCACTCTTTGGCACTGTGATCCTCTCACACAAAGCATCATATTTACCATATAAGGGCTGTTTGTATTCATACTTTATTGTTCACACAGCTGAGCCAGGGTTTTACTCTGCAAACTGGCTCTACTTGGGTAAAGTATTTTACCAGCTTGGCCAGAAAGATAAGGCACGTCACTGGTTAGAGAAAGCAGCGAACTATCACCCAAACAACGAGGAAGATGTTCAGGTATATGTATTTAGAAGGAGAAGTATACAATACCACAATTAATTCTTTTACAGTCCAAGAAAGAAGCAGAGCAATTACTCAAGAAAGTTTGATAAGAGATAGTTACATAATTAATGTACACAATCGAATGTATATATGTACTAGAGTATATACCCCTGTAGCAGGAAGGGATGTGGACAGTGTTTTGCCAAAATTTCCTTCCAGCAAACTTTCTCACTATGATGTAGCTTATATACCTGTAGTAAGTGTTTATTTGTTTATCAGTATAGTTTTAGTGTATCTAGTTTGCTATACAGAATTTCTGGAGGATATAATGTTATTACTGAAGCTGATACTGTAGGGTGAAATTGTATAATGCTTTTATCACACGTCTTTGATCAGTTGTGAACATGTCATCAGATGTGAGTTGGCAGTGATTTGGTGGCCTCATGTCATGAAGTCATTTAATTAATAGCTGACTTCCTAGTTAATATGGCTGCAATTTTTTAGACAAATATACTAGGGGTGCTAGGAGGTTAAATGCTATGTAAAATTACCAAAATCATAGTGATACTATCACTACCATGGCACTAGCTCCTTTTAAGGAATTAGTGTCTACTCACTGTATTGCTAAACTGATACATTCCCTGAACCAACTGAATTATGAATCACCCTCATTTGTTAGTAAACTGTATGATTAGTTTAATGTGTCTATATTAAATTGGGGACATAATGCTATCAAACACATTCAAGGCGTAAATGATTGTAATGTTATATGTCCATTGATATGTGTAACGTTACTATACAAGAAATGACCATAGCAACAAGTATGCATGCATGGGAAGCAGCATCTAAACTCATTGAAATGTGAGTGATAAGACCATTCTTCTCTCCTTTCTGCATGAAAGGAAAAAAATGCTTCTGCATAAAGGAAAGCATGCAAGAATGTTATCTGTCTGAAGAATAAAAATCTGATGTATTTACATTGCATGTGTACAATCATTTACATACACCAAAAGAAGAAACATTAACAATAATAAGGTTGATCGCAGCGAAAATTATCAGGTGTAAAACACTTACTTCTTCTTTTACCCTTTACGTTTGCACAACAATTTCTAACATCAAAGCAGCCCTGATGCCAGCAGCAATCATCACATACCATATCCCAGCAGTGACAATTGATGCCACACATACCAGGACAGCCATTGTCTTCACAAGGAGGACAATCTTGTCTGCAATCATCTCTCACTTGTCGGTATGTTGTGTTAGTAATACTGACTGATGAAGACAGGTAGAGTTGAGTGATGCGTAAAGCAAACATGAAGAATGGTAACACTGCAGGTGTGTTCCTGCCAGTAAGTCCTCTCTGACCTATAGCTTCTGCTGCCTCTGGTAGGAGATCAACTTCTTTTACTTCAAGCAGCTTTTCTATGGCTTCAGAAAATGAGTGGTCATGATCTACAGGTTCATCAGGACGGTCGGGGCTAGTGTACTGCAGATACTCGAGACCTAGCACGTAAACTGAACGAACTTTCCACCCATCCACATCAATAAACGGACCAGTATCGATTAGTGTTTTACCATCGAATGTGTTGATCAACAAGTAATCGTCCTCTTGACTGAAAAATGTGATCCCACTGATTCCATCTTCACTCTCGTACTTCCCCTGTACAACTCGCTGTGAATACTCCAACTCCACTAACTTTCCTGGAACGAGTGACCTGGCTGTGGCGAAGTACGACACGACGAGCAGCAATGCTTTGAACGATATCTTCATGTTCAATAACAGGGAGCGGTCAAGTTGGGAGTGTCTGCTATACCGCGTCACTTGCTAGTTAGTGAGCTTTAGCACTATAGTAGTATAGTACATAAGAAGGCACCGGTAAATACGTGAACCAACCAACTTATGTAAACAATATACAAATAAGGTTGACATGATATGTGTGCAAATAGCTATCTTGCAAGGTTGCAATCAGTAGCTTCTATATCAGTGGCGGATCCAGGATGGGGCATTTGGGGCAAATGCCCCCCCTTCAAGAAATTGCATACAAGATCGAGATACTCTAATAGAGCAGTCAATTACTCTAATAAAGCAGTCACAATGTTCATGAGGCAGTGTAGCTTACCTATGAAGCTATAAATAGGATTTTATTTTACATAACAGACGTGATATAGTTGGTAAGTATAACTAGCTATTATTGTTGTGACCTTCTTTTTTTTTTTTTTTTTTTTTTTTTTTGGTCTTCAACTGGTTTTCAGCAAGTTTTTTTGGTCTTCAACTGTTTTTCAGAAAGGTGCCCCCCCTCTTTCCAAACTCTGGATCCGCCCCTGTATATCCCACTCTCCAAAACTGCATGCCTTTTCCGGTCCGGTGCGGCACAGCTATACATGGGTGAGAGGAAGAATTAGTTTAAAATTGTTTGCACTTTCTGTATTTGCATATCCATTATTAAGCAGTGTGTGGGTGAGATAAACCTTTTCAATACACCTATCCACATGCCTATCATGCATGCACATGTGTACACAAAAAGAGACTATATATACTGGCTATATAGCTATAATAACCACAGCTGGATGCATGTCAGATAAATCTTACATGGTTAGTCTATAGCTAGGTAGAGGCAACATTGTAACATTTATAGATGACCTTAAAAAACTAGCTACACGTAGCTATATTAAAGTAATTGTCTGGATTAGCTTTCTAATCCAGACAAATTACCTTAATATAGCTACGTGACCATGCATATACATAGTATATCCAATCTAATCCACTTAGTGCTACCATCATGCATGACCGCGTATACATACGTAGTTGACGTATGTGTATCTATTGTGACAACACTACTATTCCAGTAAATGTCACAGCCATCATCCAGCCCTCTGGAATAATTATGGTTATCTGTGCCCTAATTTATAATAATGTTTCAGTTTCTATGAACCTATGCCAGCATTCCACACATGTATACCCCCTGAGTAATAGCAAGCAGCAAAGCAGACACAATACAATTTAAAAATACTGCACATGTACATTCTTGTAAACACCACACATATCATCTGAAAATGACCACCCCAAAAGTGACATCAACCATGTTAATCTGGCCATCCTATAACTCAAGGATAATACACATTACCACTCTATCAGTATCCCTGTCATGTGGCATCCTTTGTGCAATTTAATCACAGGTGTTGAGAAGCCATTCGCCCTTTTACAACTGCTCCTTGTGTTGTAGCCATCTTAAGAAGTGTACAGTATGCAGATTGGAACTATCTTTTAGTAGCTCCAACTCTGTGCACCAGGGAAGGCTCCACCTTATCCGTATTTCCACTATATTGTATATTCGTGCGTGTTTTTAACTGCTCAGCATCTCCTCACAGTGCATGTGACCCCTGAGCAGCATTATTAGCTGGCTAAAGCCGACAAATATCACTACAGTATGCCAAACCAAGGATATATGTGAGGTTTTGCAAGCGTATCATCCTACAGCACAGACAACTAGACACAGCTTATAGTGGGGAACATTCTACTTCAGAGTTTTAATGAGCTATAGTCCTCTAGTCTTCATGAGGATATGCCATGACCATAGTCAAGTGTGCACTGACAGTGTGATGGTCACGATGTTCCTTCCTATTTAGAAGGTCACAAGACCTGTAGCCAGGCAATGAAGAAGACAGATGTGTACATGTGTCTGTTACATGCATAGACTATCAACATACGTAATAATGTGAAATGAAATATATACAAGTTCCAATATAAATAAAAAAGTATAATCAAACCAAGAGTATGTCACATGCGATGTTTCATACACAGTTGCTAAATAGTCTAGCATGTATAGGGTGAATCACATCTAAAAGTAATTGGGAGCAAACAGGGGATTGTAAAATAGTCTACACAGCACATATCATGGTCATAACAACCTCTGTGCCAGCAACAGTCACCACATAACCAACTCCAACAGGAACACTCATATCCACATTGTCCAAAGCAGTTGGAATTCGGACATGGAGGACAGCCTTCCATGTCTGCACAAAGCACTCTTCTCTCTTGTCGGTGAGTTGCTATAGTTGTGTTACTGATTGATGGAGACAGGTGGAGTTTAGTGATGCGTAAAGCAAACATGAAGAATGGTAACACTGCAGGTGTGTTCCTGCCAGTAAGTCCTCTCTGACCTATAGCTTCTGCTGCCTCTGGTAGAAGACCAACTTCTTTTACTTCAAATAACTTTTGTACGGCATCAGAAAACGAGTGGTCATGGTTTACAGGTTCATCTGAGTGGGCGGGGCTAGTGTATTGTAGATACTCGAGACCTAGCACATAAACTGAACGAACTTTCCACCCATCCACATCAATAAACGGACCAGTATCGATTAGTGTTTTACCATCAAAAGTGCTTACTAGCAAGTAATCGTCCCCTTGACTGAAAAACGTGATCCCACTTATTCCATCTCCACTCTCATACTTCCCCTGTACTACTCGCTGTGAATACTCAAATTCCACTAACTTTCCTGGAACGAGTGACCTGGCTGTGGCGACGTGGGATAATCCGATCGCGAGAAACAACGTTGCCGACATCATCGTAGGTGTGAGTAGATCTGCAAATACGGAGATCCACAGGCTATCTCCATAAAAGGTCATGCGTTTACCAGCATTGCAACTGAGCAGATAACCTTTTTGTTTATTTATTGCTTTACAACACAGACACCAGATGCAAGATTATATAATTAAGATGGATTGTACAAAAATTAGTGGCAACATGTGCCAACTGCCCAAACTAATTACTTAAAATACTGGTTAATTACTTAAATACTGTACATGTAGACAACATACAAAATTTAAACACATGCTTAGCTACATAAATGATCAAAATTTACAGGGTAGGAGAGTTTAGAACACTTACAACAGGGACACGAGTAATGGAGAGTACAATTGTGAGTGTTTACATTAAAATTACCAAGGGGTCCGCAACTCCCTTTAAATCTCATACAGCCCTCTTTGAAACCTTGTTGAAATCTCTGTTTTTGAAATCTGAAATCTCTGAAAATTGTTGTAAAGTTCCGTATATTTCCTGTATACTTCCGTATTTGCAGTGCCACGTATGCTACGTCCAGCATCCCCACAATTTCACAGAAAACTTTAGAAAATTTCCGCGTATTTCCGTATACTACGTATCACGTGATGCTGTTACTCCGGATACCTAAGGTTTCAAATGTTCTGAAATCTTTAACTCTTGCCATGATTGTTTGAAATCTTGCAGATTTGAAATTTTGTACAGAATTTTTTGGAGTTGTGGGCCCCTTGAAAATTACAGATACAGATATACACATAATAAGTTATATACTAACTAAATTCCACAAGGCTATACATGATGTTATATGCCAAGGCACAACCTTATATATGCCAGATCAATTGTGTCGGTTGTAAATCACCTTTGTTTGCTGTAGCTACATGCCGTAATCTTATACAATGCATGGCTCAAAGCACTGCTTTATTGCATTGATTAACAGAAGTGTTGAAACTGATTCTCCTGTCCCCTCACCCATCCCAAGGTACTTCAGTTGCTGTATATATTAAGCATTTGCTTTTAACATTTTTTGACTCGGTCTGGTGATATTTTTATCATCGGCATTGCCACCTTTCACACAGGTAAAGCCCTTGAGTAAGAGTTCATGTACTGGGATGCCCAAAATACTGTATCACTCCTGCAAATGGCTAGTCTGGAATCCTGGGGCTTATCAATTAGAGATTATAATCTCTAATAGATAGCTGCCTTTTTGAAGAATCCTTTTCCATGCATGTACTGCATCATCAGCCACTCAAGCATTCAGATAGCTTGCTATACTGACAAATATTCTTCCTATGACTGTGCAGCATAGAAACATGTGCTTGGACCTATAATTATGTGTATATCATATATGTTATGTATAGTAGCAGGTGTGTCGCTATCATGCAACTTCATGCTATTGGATGATTTGATTATTCCAAATTGATATGAATGCACACTTTTCAAACATGCCTACATGCAGCCTATAGTGTGGATGCACATACAGATGTACATAGGAATTATTTTGGGTTATTCATGAGGAATCTGTCGAGAAACAACCAGATCTAAATTGTGTACAAGAAACCAAATCCCTCGTACATTATTTGCACTTGCTGGACCTGATCAGCCAAGGAACATGATCCATCAACGAGTCGAGTTGAGTTCAGAAGTACATACATGCAAGTTGGATATTAAAAAAAACTTTAATAATTATTTTCAACAGTGAAACAGTCATCTTATATAGCTCATATTTGAATGTAAAATGGGGTATAGAACAAATAACAAATTGTGCTGCTGTGCAAATAAAAACTAGCCTTAATGTCTATATACTACTGACATAAAACTATATAGCGGCACTTATGAGCAGTTCCATACAATACTAAAACTAATTATTTAGCAATGATAAGGCGAATTGCATCTAAAATGTGTTGGAAACAAACAATTGGATTGGAAAAACCCCCTTCGGCAGCATGTATCATGATCATAACAACCACGGTACCAGCAACAATCACCACATAGAAAACTCCAACAGTTACACTCATACCCACACATTCCATAGCACTCATCATTTGGACAAGGAGGGCATAGATTAAAACAGCTGTTCCTTTTCTCTCGTCCCAGTGCTGTAGTTGTGTTACTGACTGATGGAGACAGGCTGAATTGAGTGATGCGTAAAGCAAACATGAAGAATGGTAACACTGCAGGTGTGTTCATGCCAGTAAGTCCTCTCTGACCTATAGCTTCTGCTGCCTCTGGTAGGAGAGCAACTTCTTTAACTTCAACTAACTTTTGTACGGCATCAGAAAACGAGTGGTGATGGTCCACAGGCTCGTCTGAATGGGCGGGGTTAGTGTATTGCAGATACTCGAGGCCTAGCACGTAAACTGAACGAACTTTCCACCCATCCACATCAATAAATGGACCAGTATCGATTAGCGCTTTACCTTCGAATGTGCTGATCAGCAAGTAATCATCCGCTTGACTGAAAAACGCAATCCCACTGATTCCGTCTCCACTCTCATACTTCCCCTGTACTACTCGCTGTGAATACTCCAATTCCACTAACTTGCCTGGAACAAGTGACCTGGCTGTGGTGACGTGGAGTCCGACGACAAGCATCAATAACAGTTTCATTTTTTGTAGGAGGAAAGCCATTAACATTGAATTCCTTGTATGTAGCAAGTATTTCCGGAAGTTGCAGTCCATGCATAACAGTCACATGACTGTATTATATCCATAAATGTACAGTGATTGACTGATCTATTTATATCTACCACATTTATTTATTTTATTTAATCAGGGAAAATAGCATCAGCCAGAAAGGCTGTTTTTCAGCTATGCCCTGAGAACACAAATACAATATGAGAAACTTACAGTACATACATACATACACAAAACGAAGTTACAACATGCAATACAATTTTTTAAATTCTGACACAGTTTTAGCACCATAAAGTGCTGGTGGTAATCTGTTCCAGATGGCTGTGCCCCTGTAGGCCAATGACCGTTTGCCAAAATTAGTTCGAACACTGGGAACATAGCTATAACCTGTGTACGTTTCTACTAGAGCGACCAGTGACATCTACAGCAAACGAAAAAACTCCATGTAAATAAGGAGGAGAAATCCTGTTAACAATCTTAAAAACTTGAAGAGCGGTATGAAAAGTACGTCTTTCAGTTAGAGACAATCGCAAATTAAAGTTATCAGAAGATGGTAGCACATGAGCCTTATAGGTTTATACACAGTCCCAGCCAGAGTGCTGGCCTGACTTTAATGGTGAGATCAGTGTGTTGATTTTATTTCTGGCAATCAGTGTTAATTCTTATGCTTGGCATGCAAAAGTCTGTATTATAGCTACTGTTATAGTCAATTTGATTACAGGAAATGTTGCTTTCCTGACTGTTCAGGATGGAATTTACGATCTTTATGCTTTAACATGTGTTTGATTAGTTGCAACGTCCCTCTATAACACTAGAGTGCATGTATGGCTGCATTTTGATTTTATGCTAACAAAATGGGTTGTTGGATTGGTTTTAGTACATGGGCTGGTAGTTTCTGTACATGCATACGTGCGGGTTGTAGCTTTGACAATACCAACACTTCAGCTTTACATGCATGCACCGTGCAGCTATATAGAGGCTGATTACACACCATTAGACTCATAAAACATGCAATATACATGCACATAATATTATATATACCGGTACTTGTATATGTGATTATCACATAGCTACATAGCTAGCTGTATGACATTCATGATAATATTAAAAGTTACACTTGAAAATGTATACAGCTCTTAGCATGCATACGATTCATCACAGTGAAAATAATAAGGAACCAAACAACTGATTTGATAAAAATCCATGTGTCGTGGCCAAAACAACCTTGGTGCCAGCAGCAATCACCACACACATAATTCCAACAGTTACACCCATACCCACATAACCCATAGCAAGCATCTTCTTCACAGGGAGGACATTGACCAGAGCAGGCATCAACGTCCCTTCTTTGTCGTATGATTGTTGCAGTTGTGTTACTGACTGATGCATGGAGACAGGTGGAGTTGAGTGATGCGTAAAGCAAACATGAAGAATGGTAACAGTGCAGGTGTGTTCATGCCAGTAAGTCCTCTCTGACCTACAGCTTCTGTGGCCTCCTGAAAGAGAGAAATTTCTTTTACCTCAAGCAGCTTTTCAATGGAATGAGAAAATGGGTGGTTATGATTTACAGGCTCATCTGGACAGGTACGGTTAGAATGTTGCAGGTATTTGTGTTCCAACACGTGGACTGAACGATGTTTCTTTTCCTCATCCACTTTAGTATCGATTATTATTTTACCATCAAATGTACTGACACGCAAATGGCCCGGCGTTTGACTTAAAAACGTGATTCCATTAAGTCCATCTTCGCTTTCGTACCTCCCACGTGCTTCTTGCTGTGAATACTTAAACTCCACTAACTTTCCTGGCCCGGGAAAGAGTGACCTGGCTGCGGCGACGTGGAGCAAAACAAGAAGCAACAACCAAGTTGGCAACAACAATGCCTTCATTGTGTACTAATTGCGAGACTAATTGCCCTATATATACTCCCCCCAATTCTTTTAGGAAGTTGGGGGATTTTTGTACCATATAAGAGCCGGATCGCCTAATGTATACAAACACATTAGATGACTATGCAAACTGAAGAGCACACACAGCATTTTAATTATTAACTAAGCATGCATGTGTGGTAGCTATATAGTAATTATGAAGACATGTACGTAACTTCAAAGCATTGCCATCACACTATGCTGGTGTAGCTAGCTATAGAGCTTATGCAGGGGGCGTGGTAATTATCTCTAAGCGCCCAGCTCTTACACTCGTTAGCACCGTTCCGCCATTTGTAGGGTAGAAACGTTGCTTAGTGAAACTGCTCATGGATAGTGCACAACGCGTAAACCAGGCGTTTTCTTATTCACAGTATTATTTAGAACAGTCAGGAGACACCAAGGATCGATATCTCGATAAATTGAAGTTGATTTGTCGCGAGGAAGATCCCTATTGCCGACTGGAGAAGCCTTCATCGTTTTCAGAACATGCTATTGAGTGGAATGAATGGCCAGATGTGATGTACGGAGATGTATTTAACTACCTAATACTGACACCTAGTCTTTACACACATGAACAACTTAAAACTTACAAAAGTCTGGAGGCTTTCAATCAAGTTGTAAATGGATGGGTGAGTGATGTTATTTGCAGTGTCAGTCGATCCAGTAGTACCAAGCTTTACTTGTTTACAGCACTTGTTAAACATTCACAAAGCCTTTCATTACCCTCACTGAAGGTATGGGTTTCAGTTAAACAGAGTGGAGAAGTGTTGTGTGCTCACTGTACATGTATGGCTGGTGCTGGAGAGGCTTGTTCACACATTGCTTCTGTGTTGTTCATGTTGGAGTTAAATACTCAGATGAAGCAGCAGTTTTCGTGCACATCATTGCCGTGTTCATGGCTACCAAGCACTTTTCGAAGTGTCCCATTTTCTGAAATTGGTAAAATAGACTTCACTACACCAAAGCATAAGCGCAAACAAACTGTCACTGAAGGATGTGGAGACCCATCTACGAAAAGCAAAAAGTTTTCTATTCCTAAGTCTACTGATTCTGATTTAGCCACTTTTCATAATGAGATGTCTCAAGGGCTGGGGAAACCAGTTGTGCTGTCATTGATGGCTGAGTATAATGATTCTTATGTTCCAGAAACAGAATCTGGGGTTTTACCCAAACCTTTAACAGAGTTGCATGATCCGACGGCAATGGAGATGGCATATAATGATCTTTTGACCAAATGTGAAGATATTTACGAGACTGTGTCTTTCACATTTAATCAAGCTGTCATAGTGGAGGAGCGCACAAGAGAACAAAGTAAATGTCGAGCTTGGTTTGAGCAACGTGCGGGTAGGATAACAGCTTCTAAGTTGCGTGAAGCTTTGCATACTAACCATTTTCAACCATCTGTTTCCCTGATCAAGGCTATATGCTATCCTGAGCAGCGTAAATTTACTTCTTCTGCATGCCAGTATGGGTGCAAGCATGAAGATATTGCCAGGGTAGCATATACAGAAAAAATGCAAGCTTGTCATGAGAATTTTATGGTAATACAATGTGGCCTTATTTTGGATCCTGAATTTCCATTCTTGGGTGCCACACCAGACGGCCTTGTCTACTGTAAGTGTTGTGAGAGTCGTGTTTTAGAAATCAAGTGTCCTTTCTCCTGTAAGAATAAAGCATTTTCAGAAGCCATTCTTGATAATTCTTCCTTCTTTTTAGAAGACGACAATGGCAGACTCGCACTTAAGGAAGATCATATGTATTATTATCAAATCCAACTGCAGATGAAGCTATGCCACATGCAACATTGTGATTTTGTAGCTTGGAGGGAAGGTGAAATATTTCACCAGATGGTAGAGCTGGATTCTGATTTCATTGACTCGGCTATACATGACGTTGAACCATTCATTAAATTGGCCATATTACCTGAACTAGTAGGAAAGTGGTTCAGCAAGCAACCAATAATGCCACTGCAGTCATCAAGCAGTACAGCTGCTAGTGGTGGTGGAAGCTCCAGTACTAGCATGTCTGTTGATGCAAGTGTAAACCAGGTAGATTCCACAGACTCTCACATTACTAAGGTGGATGCTACTGCAGGCTCGAGGAGCAATGATGTCCATAATTCAAGTTCTTCAGATGAACAGGAAGGATACTGCTATTGCGGTAAAGGAGAAGACTATGATAACATGATTTGCTGTGATAACAAGGATTGTTTGATAGGATGGTTTCATTTTTCATGTTTAAAAATGACCAAAAAAGATGTTCCAAAAGGGAAATATTTTTGTCCAGACTGCCACAATCAGAGGAGTTCTAAGAGATCAAAAATGTCAATGAAACATCATTAATATACTCTACTGTACATGCACTTTCATATCCTAAATGTAAATAAAATGAATGTTACATAAATATCAACAATATTATTTATTACAATGACAGGTACAACTTAGTAAATAATTAAAATGGTACTACAGAGTCACAACAGTTACATAGCGCACAACATATTACAACTATTTTATCAACAGGAGACACACCCTCTTCGTCACCTTTGAGCATGTTAATAGACAGAGTTGATTGTAATATGGAATATTTTTGCCTTACTAGCCCAATAACTCTTTCAACATGAATTCTAACATGAGAAAGCTGGCGAGCAGTGTCAACTTCTAGCTTACTTAACTGCTTTTTCCCTCTTGTAAAGGGAGGTACCTTGACTTCTGCACAATACATTCCTGCAGCCTTTTCTATTGTGAAGCCACAATCTGCTAATATGACATCTCCAGGTAACAGTTTTGAGAGCAGACCACAGTTCTCAGTTAAATGTACATCAGATACCCTTCCGCCCCAGCCTTTAGATATAAACAATACTGACCCCTGAGGAGTGATGCCTATTAAGAATTTGCATGTGTTGTGCTTCTTATAGTTCGACCATGTTTGAGCCCTTGCCATCAGTGAAGTTGGCCTGTCTATGAACACTTCAAAACAGTCTATAACAATCGCACATTTCCGAAAATTTTTCCTGAAACATGTTGGCATTGTCTTCCGTAACTGATCCCTCTCTGGCCAATAAATCAACGGTGATAACTTTACATGAAGTACATCTAGCCACTTGGTAATGCATCGGGAAACTGTAGATTGGTTTACACCAAAGCGATATGCCGAATCTTGATCAGGAATATTAAGTCGTAGCTTAATCAAAGTAATCAAGAGCTGATCAAACATGGGACAGCCAGAAAAATGACATTCAGGTAGACCCTTTATCACCAAATTGTATATGGCTAGCAAAACTGCAAACGATGGTAGGCCTGTATAAAACTTCACTTGCTTATCATTCTCTTCTAAGCTCTGTCGACTTACTATCCTTGTCTGCAACTCATCAACCTTTGTATTCAGTTTGGCTTCTCTTGTTCTTAGCTGTTCAAGCTCTTCTACAGCTTGGTTGTATTTCAGGAGTAGGTCATCATATTTCTTGAGTAGTTCATCATACTCTAGTCGTGTCTCTTCAGCTTGTTGCAATCTGTTCATTTCATCCAACCTCTTTTGTTTGGCATCTTCAATCTCCTTTCTTTGTTCGGCTTCTCTCCTTTCTTCTTCTCTCAACAATCTCTCCCTCTCATCTTCTTCACGTCTTTTCCTCTCCTCCTCTAACCTTTGCTGCTCTTCTATTTCTTTCAGCCTCCGTTCTTCTTCCAATTTCCTTGCTTCTTCTTGCCTTTTGCTAGACTCAGCAAGCTCTTGCATTCTGCTTTCCTTTGCCTTTTTCTTTTGCTGATCAGTGATCTCGGTCTGCTCTATCCTCCGTTTTCTGGAAGCTGTTCTTCTTCGAAAATCCGCGACCTGAGCTTCCATCTTTCGTTTCATAGGACTGTCAACGCGTTGAAAGATTGTAGGGGTGTAGTTCGGTGCAAACTGGTTGTTACTCTTTTGTCCATCAATGAAATGTTCACTACATATTACCGTGTGCTCGGTTGGGTACCAGTTCTTCCTGTTTACAGCAGCAATCCATTTATTTCTTCGATCTAGATCCGCTGGGAAAGTATAAAAATTTAATCCACTCCCTCTTACACACAAATTGGAACAATTCACAGCACAACACTCCTTTGGCATCTTGTACCTGTATACCCTACAAATGGCGGACTGGTCCTAACGCGTGTCTTAAATTGGTAAGAGCTAGGCGCTTAGAAATAATTACCACGCCCCCTGCATAAGCTCTATACTCACAAACAATATCTAACGTTTCTGTGATCATTTCTCTAAAGCACATAATATTTAATGTGTACATGTGTTATAATTATACATGGCATACATGGCGGGGGATGTTATGAGAGTTAACTTGAAGGTAGCAGGAACTTTATCAGTATCTTTGTACTGAATTGTATATTGCAGTTGTATATTTAGACAGGGAGTCCACTCAGAAACTAAATACTGACTTTCAGTGGAGCCCTACATATATACATTTGAGCACATGTGCTATAGTTGCTGTATATACGTAACAGCAGCAATTGACAAAAACATAAACACTCTATGACTAGCTATATAGATAAAGTTTTATCACAGAGAGGCAGCATTACAGTAGATGCATAATACATGCCGGCAAAGTATGATAGGTACAGCTTTTGGTAGTGAACAGCTTGTGTTATATCCCTACTGTGCATTTTTATTATGGTATCTTGAGCACAGTAGGGATATAACACTTCTTATTGTTTTACTGTGATTTAATATCATGCAGTACTCCAGCTAGTTTCGGTACTTTTTGCCAGCTTTTGCAATAATAATTATGTGCCTGCTCAGTTGGCATCTTTATTGAGGAATTAATTGTATGTGGCCACTGGCTTTATACTATTGAATAAAGCAGCCTTATTAAGAGACTTGCTGCATGGACCTGGCCTCTATAACAAGGTGGCCTTAGTAATGAGGTGGCCACATAAGTGAGGTATCACTGTAGTCAGTTGTTGGTTAATTTGTTGAAAACCTTGATAGTAAGACCATGCATTAATTTTATTTTAATGAGGTTTTTGGTAATAGGGTAAGGCCACCTCTGCTTATCATGGGTCCCATAGGTGGTTTCACTGTACAATATCAAAACAGAACAAAATATCAAATTTTAAAATGATAGCAATGTGGCAGCCTCTATAATCTCAGTGAAGCTGCAAAAACAATCGAAATACTTAATAAAACAGTCAACTACTATACATGATGGTTCTTTCTAATAAATTATACACATTGGTCTTGGAATGGTATAGAATAACAATGTTGTAGCTGCAGAAGAAACTATTTGTTCTCGTGCAACTACAACCGGATTTCACTAAGAGATCTATCTGTATGGCAAGGTAAAAGATTGTACAAAAATAAATAATTAGTTACATTAAAACAAAAATTCTAAGCTGTCCACTCACCGCAAGAAAATTCTTGTGAGCATGATAGATATGCGCATATTAACTGCATTGTCTATGTCTGATGGAAGACTTGGTGGTAACAGATGGCTAAATGTCAGTAATCAATAAATCTTTCAGAATTCTGAATACAGCTAGGCCGATAATCTAGCACAGTGATTTCCACTGTTTCATAGTAGTTGGTAATCTGTAAATGGCAGATATGCAGTGCATGAACACAATTCCTCTAGCTATAGACTAAAGTAGGAATTAAATCTCCACTGCATGTACATCTGCAAGCGACCTCCCTTGTTTCATGATTTCTTTTTTCTATGGGTCCTTAAAATTCAATTTTTTTTCTTTGTGCTGGTATAGGATATTTTGTAATCCTCTTCATCTTTGAATGCTTTTGGTTTCAAGTAAGTAGCTTACATTGTTGACGAGTTAGCTAGCCTGTATTTATAGAGTGGTCAGATTATCCAGTTTTATCAGACAGACATAGACAGAAAGCATTATACCTACAAAGGTATTCCATTTTTGTTGTCAAAAAAGCATTTTGGTGTAACTTTCCATCGCTTAATTGATCCCATTTTTTGGAATTATATTTATCCCAGAATGTATGCTTTATGTAATATTATATCTAAACCAAAACAGCCAAGCTGTAAAAAAAAGGTGCGGCCCCCAAAAAGGCCAAGGTGAAAAAAGATGTGAAATCCAAGGTGGCGGCCAAGAAATGGCTGTGATGGTAGGTTAATGGCAAAAATTTTAATTACGACAATTCAGGTGAATTTGCGCTGCCTCCTCCGCTAGGATTCGGCACCAAATTCACCTGAATTGTCGTAATTAAATTTTGCCATTAGCCTGCCATCACAGCCATTTCTTGGCCACCCAGGGGTGGATCTAGGATTTATAAAAGGGGGGGGGGGGGCTAACTCAAGGTACTAATCTCTTTGGTAGAGGTGTGCAAAGCATGCTGGAACTAGGAGGGTCTGGAGGCATGCCCCCCCCAGGAAATTTTTGATAATGCTAAAATACTGCAATTTGGAGACATTTCCACATAAAATTCATAATATTTTCTGCCTGTAGATATTTCATATACTGACTTTAGATTATAGGTGTGGCTCTCTAAGGCATTTTGGCTCTATGGCTCTCTAAGGCATTATGGCTCTCTAAGGCTCTCTAAGGCATTTTATAGGTATGGCTCTCTAAAGTTTGGGTAAGTACAGACAACCAAGTACATGATGCATCCCTCTCACAATTGCACAACACTGAATAGGTGTATGTTAGGATAATAATGTTGAAAGTGGAAAATTTTGAAATTTGAACAATACAAGATTGAATCTGAGAGCATTTTCAATGGAAATTGTGTACCTGAATTAAGTATTGCCATATATATTAACTACACAAGTGGATGAATGAAGCCCTTTAAACAAACCAATGCACTTCATTGTATGTATAGGTGGAGGCAGATTTGGAAAAATTCCATAACAGAACCAACTACATGTTTCCAGTGAATGTTCTATTAGAGTAGTTAGCTGACTGCTCTATTAGAGTATCTCGATCTTATACACCTCCAATGCTGATCCGGGTCCTTGTTACATAAACTTTAGCATAAATCCACTGATAATATCTTGGAAAGATGTTTATAAGGTGGTTTTATGAGTATTTGTATTAGTAGTGATCATATAATTATGCTAAGACAAAATTTCATTATAATACTCAGCATATTGATCAAGTAAAGCCTAAATATGAAGGGGGGGCTTCAGCCCCCAAAGCCCCCCACCCCCTGGATCCGCCCCTGGGGTCTGCAGGTATATAGAGCCACAACTACTTTATGGATTGCTGATTGGTGGAGTACTTAAGAGATTGAAATGGCTAGCCAAATTATTGGGGTGAATTAGCCCCCACAGCCCCCCCCCCCCCCCCCCCCCCCCGCTTCCTACGCCTATGATTAAAGGACAATCATACAGAAACTTAGACCAACAACTGTTCAACAGGAACAAAGACCAGCACATGTAAGTGAAGACTTACGTAACTCAGTTCCTGTTCCTTTGTTTTTGTCAGACATGATGAAGTGAAGCGTGCACTACAACCACCATATGACGGACCATACCGAGGTTTGAAGTGTTCTGATAAACATTACACTCTGGATGTCAAAAAGTATCATTATAGACAGACTTAAGTTTGCATACAGCAAGTCCTTACAGCTCACTTCAGTACTTCACCTACTTTCCTTGCAGTTCATTGGGGAGGGAGTATTGTAGAAGCATATACACAGAATCCATTATATGTAGCTGCACAAACATCTGAACTCATCATGCACAGACTTTAGGCATCGTACATAGCTATTTTTAGTAGTTAACCTTTTCATTTTTGTAAACTATTTAAATCATATTCATGTTCTTGTAATTATTGTCCCATTGCATATTCTCTTGTGTATTTACTGTACTTTTCTATCATGATCAGTGTAGTTATCTATCAACTTGTGAGTTGGAGCAAATTCTTTTGGCTTTATCTTGGCGACCTACAATACCTTCATTGCTGCTAAACTCACCCAATATCCATATCTACCCACAGAGCTAGGAATTTGTAATCTTTAAGTGATAGTTTATATTGCAGACATGGGCCTTGAGCTAGTTGACCTGATTACTGTAAAGGAGACCGGTCTCTATAAGGTGAGACCAACTCAGAAGGTACGTCATATTTCAAGTTGACTCTTTTGAGAGGTTTGATTGTGGTTTATTTCTTGTTGAGCTTTTATACACAAAGCAACAGGTCATCATGTGTAACAGTATATTATTCTGAACTTGTTTGGAAAATGTGTCTGATCTGGTAGAACTGCAGTAAACTGAACACAATACTGCTGCACATTAAAGTAGTTGCTATAGGAGATCTAGATTTCAGTGGCTAGAAATCTGAATTGTTAAAAAGTAGGGCCCAGCTGTAAGTGTTAACATGTTCTCTACTATTTGCTGAGGCAATGTTACCAGCATCCGCTTTATTTACTGTTGCTACTAACCCAGATCAATCATATTTACTGCAGCATATGAGCCCATCTTTGATCTGAAAACTACAATATCTTCATAACCATAATTATACTGTATACTGACTTGCAAATGTGCACAATAACCATATTAGCTATCTAGTTATATTGTACACGCATGCACACAAAATGGAGCTTATACACTTCATGATGGTTGCACTTAAAAACAACTGAATCAAAACTAAAATGTACGATACACATATACTCAACACGAATAATGTGCATTGCAGTTAAAACCAAAGGGAAACAAACATCTTGTTTGAATAAATCTCCTTCGGCAGCATGTATCATGGTCAAAGCAACCCTGGTGCCAACAGCAATCACCACATATCCATCTCCAACAATTACATGCTAACCCACACATCCCATAACAGTTATCATCTGGACAAGGAGGACATTGATCCCTACAACCACTCCTTCGTTCCAGCTTGAGTGGTGCAGTTGTGTTACTGACTGTTGAAGACAGGTGGAGTTGAGTGATGCGTAAAGCAAACATGAAGAATGGTAACACTGCAGGTGTGTTCCTGCCAGTAAGTCCTCTCTGACCTATAGTTTTTGCTGCCTCTGGTAGGAGACCAACTTCTTTTACCTCAAGTAACTTTTGTACAGCATCAGAAAACGAATGGTCATGGTTTACAGGTTCATCTGAGCGGGCGGGGCTAGTGTATTGCAGATACTCGAGACCTAGCACGTAAACTGAACGAACTTTCCACCCATCCACATCAATGAACGGACCAGTATCGATTAGTGTTTTACCATCGAATGTGCTGACCAGTAAGTAATCGTCCTCTTGACTGAAAAACGTGATCCCACTGATTCCATCTCCACTCGCGTACTTCCCATGTACTACTCGCTGTGAGTACTCCAACTTCACTAACTTGCCTGGAACGAGTGACCTGGCTGTGGCAAGGTGGAACGATAAGAGCAGCAACGTCAACGTCTTCATTCTTTTTTTGAGACTGAATTCTGCCATAGCTGGCAAACACTCCGCTACCCACGACTGTCACAGTATATTCCTTACATGTAGCCATATCGTTACGCATACATACTTTTGGGGGAATTACGCCGGATGCCATGTCAGACCTTCACTGTAAAGCTTTAATAACAATAACAATACATGTAGAAGCCACACCCTATTCAAATTCTTTTGTTTATGACATACAATGTACATTATTTCTTTTATATTATATTTACATACGTATCTTGTTTACAAAGAAGCATTACCAGACAAACAATTAATATACACAAATACAGAACAGTTATTTTCTTTTCTTAAGTTGTTCGAAGCGTCGTGTGAGGTCATCAAAGTCCACATCACCTGAATCATCACCAGCTGACTTGCCCCCTGAGAGAGCATGTGTCGGTACAGGTGGTAGGTCTAGTGAGTCAAGACTGCTCTCATTTGGACCACTGGGCATCTGATTAGGATGATCATTGCTGGGCTGAAAAACAAAGTAACAAAATATGTTGCAACTATACAGATAATATCACTGGCCGCAAATCTATCTTTATCTTTGCCAAAAATATTCAGACTATGAAGAGCACAACAATTAACTAGATCCACTGTCAAGCACAGGGCAGCCTTTTATGGGTTGTAAAGAAGTTTACTTGTCATATGGTATTCAATGATAAGTTATTATATGTTTACAAGGCTTTCACCAATTTCAATTGGAACACCCTATTCACGCCCAATAGATCATTGATCACTACAATGATCTTGAAAACAGCTCATGTCAGCATAATAAACAACATTGGGTACCTCGTACACTTTTTGTTAATGAAGTTTTATATCATACATACTGTATGTGTACAAAAGCAATATTTGTGAACAAACCAAACAATTTTCCAACTTTATATACAGCAAAATATGCAAATTTGGTACAAGCATGCAAAAACAAATGGTAGAAAACTATTATCACAGTTTGGTAAGACGTGTAAAGTCAATATATAAATTATTGTACATGTTCCTACTATTCTCATTCACACAATATAGAAAAGGTGGAATACGGAACAGCAGAATTAACAGAATGAGCGAAAATTTTATTCTAAGCATTTTATATTCTCTATAGGTTATACAGTGTTTACCTTGTAGCAACTACATCAAGAATGCAAACATGATGGTTGAAAAGTAAGGTGGCAAGCTTTAAATAGAATACACACTAAACTGTCCACTCTAGAATAATTGAACTAAGCTAAACTACTTTCTTCACTACATAATCATTACAAAACTAAGAGTTCTTTCTACTATATTTGCTTGGGCTTTAAATAGAGCAAAGCACTTTACTCTAAAATCTGCCCTAGAATATCTATACTTCTTTTTACCTTCCTCAACTCACTTAATCACCCACATTTTTACAATAAATTCAAAGGTGAAATGCTACTTTCATTACCAGTCACTTTGTACAGCATGACTAATAAATTTGGGTATACTTACTTGTTAGTGACAGAAAGTACTGTAAGTACAGCAGAAAGCACTGGTAGTTTTGTAGCAATTGTGTAGTAAAGTACATTAGAAAATAGTTTAGCTTAATTAGATAGTTTTTCTGCACATTCTACTAAAGGCTCACTGCCTTGGATTATATATATGTGTGCGTGTGTGTGTGCGTGCGTACATGCGTGTGTGTGCATGAGCACATGCATGCGGGTGTGCACAAACATACAGTAGGTATGCATGTGCACCTGCATACATACAGACGCACACATATGCACAACATTAAACACTCACATATGGTAGCTGGTTGGTTGGTGGTGGACCAGGTTGCTACAAGAAAGGTATGGTACATCACAAATACAGTAGAATGACACTTACTTGTGGTGGATAATTGCTTGGAGGAGCTTTGTATCCTCCACCCATACTCCCTGGGGGGCCTCCCATACCACTTGGGGGGCCTCCCATACCACCTGGGGGGCCGCCCATGCCTCCTGGAGGACCTCCCATACTGCCTGGGGGGCCTGTTGGTGCTTGAGGCCACTGCTGATTAGGTTGAGGCTGGGAATTACCATACGGTGGAACAGGATATTGGGGATTCCCCATAGGAGGTCCAGGATAATTGCTACTCCCCATTTGTTGTCCTGTATATGCAGGATTACTTGTTGGTGGTCCTGGGTATGGGAATTTTCCTCCTGAAGGTGGACCAGAGAAATTGTAACCACCACCAGGAGGTAGCCCATGTTTCTCAACTGGAGGAATGAATGCCGTCTCATCAGTGGAAATTTCTTCATCGTCCTCCTATTAAACACCAAAACATGTGTCTGCTAAATAACAATGAGTACATACATGTATACTGTACACACACTAGAAGGAACTTTTATCAATACAAGCACATGCATGGGATTAGCAATTGTGGGTACATTTTCTTGTAAAAACATGAGCCTGGTCTAAACATGCACATGCATCAAAGTTATGCATACAACCCAGTAACTAAACAGTAAGTCAGCTATACAGGACCAGGATTAGGTACAACATGTAGCGTAAGTCGCCAATTATCGGCACTTGTAAACTATAGAGGCTACAGGGTATACGGAGGCTACCAAGTTCCATAATGGGCTGTCATATCCTCTTAAACATTTCTTAGAATTGTTTTCATTCGGGAATTATTGTTGTTAAAGCGATTTACAAGCCATTCTGGTTTAGCATGGAATTGCGTAAAAATAATTTTGTATTGGAAATCAGTATGCTTTTACGTCTAACCTGAATATCTCTCAAATGGCTGGCCTCATCTTCGTAAAACTTCTGTGAAACGGAGTTATCCAAGGACTGCATCTCCCATAAAAATTTCACAAAGAACCAACGAACCATCATGGAGTTACACACAAAATCACACATTGTGCCGATAATTGGTCAATCAGGGAAGTACAGTTGCCGATAATGGGTACCCCATACTGATAATTGGCACACGATAGGCACTGCAATTTTCTTCATAACAAGACGTTCACTCACGTGAGACAATTAAAATTTGGTGCGCTAAGAGACGAAGGACTGCTCTGTTAAATGGTTAAAACCTGAAGTTTATACGCCATTGAATTACAATTGCATGATGAAATGATACTGATAATTGGCAACTTATGCTATACTATAGGGGCGCACAGACACTGAACTGGGTATCATATCCTACAAGTAGGGATTATCAAACAAATTTCTAAAAGTGTGCCGAATGTTTTAGCCACAGCATCTTGTAGAGCTCGAAAAATGCTGTAAGTTGATATATACATTTTGCTTTTGTAATAGCCAGTAATTGAAGGGGTCAGGGGAAAAGGGGGTAATCCACATTTTGAGATTTGCCATTTTGTAAAACAAAATTGCTTGGTTAGGCATGTTAATAGTGTTTCCACTAAATTTAGCAACAGGAATTAAAAGTTCATATTAGTCTATGGCAATTCAAAAAATTCTATTTAATGCTCACTATACACCCATTATATATTTCAAATGTGGATTACACCCTTTTCCCACTGACCCCTTTAATTGTTAAATAACTAATAGGCAGTTCTCCAGACTTCTCTATTGAGCACCATTGGTAGCCATGGTACAAAACTAAAAACAAGTGACGTATGGGTGATTATGTCACGTGTAGCATCGCCAGGAAACCAATACAGGTGTTCAAGTTGCATCTTGCACTGACCAGCCTATCGATAAACTTGTGATCGGCAAAACTAGCTAGTCTGGCAGCACCCACCCCTTCGCATTATAGAAGAAGGGTCTGGTGACCATAGTATATGGTACTTGTGTGACTACCACTATAGTGGTAGAGCCAACCAAATCGCAATATCCAAGTATTTGTGACGTAAAAACCATGTAGTTTTGCACCATGAATAACACAATAACCATGGCGACCAAATTTGGAATAGTTGGAAAGCAGCTGATACTCTTTGAGCAAGATTCCAAGATACACCCACCGTGAGAAGTATGAAGTTTCATGCTTTCTTTGCCGAGTACAACAGCCTGAACAGGTAATTATCAATTTTAAACTACATTTGCATTCTGATTGCACAAGTACCGTATACTACGGTCTCCAGACTCTTACTCTATGCAAAAGCACGGGCGTTGCCATACTAAAAACTAGCCTGCTGTCATCTTCCATACATTTTCTAGGGAGAGATCTAACACTGGGGCTTACACACATGCCTAGCTACTCAGGAGAAGAACACTACCTTGACCAGGTCATTACCATGGAAACAAAAATATCTAGAGTGGCTAGAGCCTAAACTATCTGCAGGATGTGCAACTCATTGTGCCAATTTTTAATGGGACGTACAGGAAAAGAATTTTGCATCTGAACATTCACCCCAGCAATGTGGCCATTGTGCTTCATTTTCAGTTATGTCCTGCCCATTACACAGCATTACAAAATGAAGAATGGTACAAGAAGTGTCTCTGCAATCAATCCGGATAATATAGATAATAAACGTGATAACTAGTCAGCACAACTACAGGAAGCCATACATCACACTACCACAAACTGACATCTTGCGTTTCCACCAAAAAGAACTAGGACCCAAAGGAGGACAAAGGTAAGTCCATGATATGTGTATTGTACGTACTGTGGTATGCCAAAAGGCACCTGAAGCGATGTTCAGCAGTAAAAATCAAGCCCGTAGCCTTAGCTATTATCGAGTCACACTGCATCAATCAGTAAGTCAGTCAGTCAGCAGAAAATTCCACTAAATAAAAATTTTCATGGCAACTTATTGGAAGTAATTTGGGTTACACTAAAGCCAAGACACCAAGGCTGGTTTCTGGTCAATATTTTTTGGGAGAATGTGCAACCTTCTAATATACACGTACTACCATACTGTATGATAGAATGTGTTGCGCTTGTAAATTAGAGGTGCACCGATATCGATATTGGTACCGATATCGCTATATCAGAAATCGGTAAAAAGTTGACTTTTAGCAGATATAAAGTACTACAATTGCACAATCTGAAGTATACAGTAGTTGACCTTGTAGTACGATGGTTAAAGCACCAGGCTGAAGTTACAAGCAGATTTTCAAAGTTTGGGGGTTCTAATCCTGAGTATGGTAATCATTTAAACCTTTTTATCACCACTTCTTTCCTAAGTTTTTTTCCCCTTTACAAAAAAGGTTTTAGCAAACAGCTTTTTAGGGATTTTCGTCATATTTTTCACACTGAAAACCTTTATGATACAGCCACTACCACTAAATATCAGCATCAGAATCGGTAATTTTGTAGCCAATATATTAGTTATCGGTAAATTTCCATATCGGTGCACCTCTATTATAAATAATACTCATCTGTATACATGCATATTATATACTATTTATGTTACATTAGAATGTTATGGTTCATTGCATAAAAAAATTTAGAAAAAAAAAGCAATGAAACAAGTAGGGCTGAAACAAAATACTAATACTCGACGAGTACCCATTAAGGATTTGGTACTTGGATAGTAAAATTGGTACTTGAGTACTCGTTAAGACCATGTGACCCAATGTACAGGTGTATTAGTCATCAGGAGTGACACAAAGAAGACTGTTGAGTTTGATTGGCATAATTTTAATACAGTGTGTGCATCACTTGAAGAGCTGTAAACTGTTAAAGGTTGGTACAAAACATGTCAAATGGATATGACTACATGCAACTAGTATTCGTGAGTACTCGATCGTTAACTCTAGAGAGTACTTGAATATTAAAACACCATGATCGTTTCAGCCCTAGAAACAAGGGAGGTCATCTACACTTGCAGCTACATATACTTGTGCATTCCTACTTTATACAGTGCATGGTACAGATATGACTGAAGTAGGAATTAAATGTGGCTGTAGCTGTAGACGACCTCCCTTGTTTCATAGCTTTTTATTCTACGATCCCCACTCAGATGTTAAATTTTTAATTTTTCCTTGAAGCTGTTTGTTTGTTTGTTTACTGATTCATTACTGATGAAGCAGTGCATATCACAACAAAGGAAATAATGGTGCTAGACACAAATCAACTACATGGCTGGACGCACACCCTAACTATCAATAACTGAAAGAGACGCGGCCATTCTACTACTTGCAGTTTCAAAATACTGACCAGTTGAGCATCCACTGATTTCACTGGATCCTTCATGTGGTACTGTAGCTCTCCCGGTCTGCGTGAATGTTCTGTACATGTATGTGTGTGTGTGTGTGTGTGTGTGTGTGTGTGTGTGTGTGTGTGTGTGTGTGTGTGTGTGTGTGTGTGTGTGTGTGTGTGTGTGTGTGTGTGTGTGTGTGTGTGTGCGTGCGTCCATGCATGCATGTATGTGTGTGTAAAGAAAGTCCCTCATGATGCATTACTCCCACATCTAGGATACAATATCTGAAAGAGGTAAGGATGGTACCACAGCAGCTACAATGCATATGGCCCTGACTTACTTTGGTCCTCCTTGGTGTCCTGTTTCTTTCTCCACCACTGTGTAGGTGCTGATTTGCACTAATGCATCACAGCTTTGGTACTGGCTATCACAGAATCATCTGTAATTTCCATAGTAACTGGACTGATTACAGAGACGCTTCTTGTACTGTTCTTTATCTGTACAGCAGCTGAAAAAGATATGCTTGGCTCCTTTCTCAATCAACTTGTCTGTAGCAAGAACAAATACACAGCTCCTTTACTGCAGGATACAGCAGTGCTAGCAGTACGTAGATGCTCTGTCACTCTGTCATACGTCCAAACTAGTGATGTCACGATATATCGTATATCGCGATAATTGTAATAGAAGCATTTCATAATAATCGTGATAGAGAAAAAGCTATATCACGATATGAAAAAACATTTAGTGAAAAGTGACTTGATATTATTTTGCAAAATATGTCTGGAAATATGTGGTGATGCATAAAAAACAAGTCAAATCATTGTTATAAACTGACTCTGTGAAGCTGGTTACCTTAGAAGCAAAGTTGTTAGGTAGTGTTACTTTTGGAGAGAACCAACTGAAGCATATAATGCACGGCAACAGTGGGTAGCTTGAATAATACACCATCATAGTTAAGTACTGTCTAAATGATTGTTAAAAAACACATGCTGCCAAAGTATCGAGATCATTACAGATTTGCCACATACAGCTGTTTCTCTCTCAACCTTGTCTACTTTTCCTTACAGCCTTGCAATAGTGTTTTAACTAATATGACAAGGAAGTATAAACAGAAACTTAGCAATGCTGGTGAAGACATCACTTCATAGTGACAAATATATAGTTCTTTCATCTTCACAGCAACACAAACAATGCCACTTATTGTCTGGTTATTATACCATATATCAAAAAATTCAACCATGCTGCTGAACAAACAATATGGAGCAATCTATATAACAGGATTTTAAACCGCCTATCAGGTAACCATGCATGCCAAGTATGTTATCAGTAACCTTAATTAGATTTATCACTCTTTTGACGACTAAAAATAAAACAGCTTTGGCATGGTGGATAGTTCGACAACTCCTCCAATAAGTGCCTGTACAAAAACTGTTCAGGAAAATGGCTGCAATGTTTGTGTTGCTATAGAGATGAAAGAACTCTTAGCATAAGGCTAATGTAGCTACTACTGCTGTATAATCATTAACTTTGTATAAAGAGGAGGCTCTACATGTACTGTATTTTATTTGTTTAAATTTAAGCATTGTTTTATTTTGTTCTGAACACATGGTTATTAAATTCTCCACCCGAGACACATGCACAAGTGTATTTGCTTAGTTCATTTATTTTTAACATATATATAAAATCGACCTAGATTCTGAAGTGATAATGCATTCCTTGTGTTCTGTTGCAATAACCAGCAAGCATCACACCATATAGATTGTGTGGACACTTGCCGATGACTACTGTGTAATACAAGCTGATGCATATATGCACAAATGTCTTAATAATTCAAAAATCAACTTTGCGACGCTAGAATCATAATAATCTGGTGGCCAGAAGTCAGTTTTATTGAACCGTTGCTGCTCATATTATGACACACATAGTGACTAACAAAATTTGTAAAACTTACAAAAGCAGCGGTGGGGTCTCTTTCATAAGGCACATTGTAATTCTCAGCGATGATGGCCATGTAGCTGTCCACCATTTGATGTGATGGAGGCTCTACTCCCAACTTGGTGATCACTTTCTCACTAACCATACCCATCTTGTTGCTACGAGCCTGCTGGCCAAACTCTAGTCCATACTTAAAACACAACTGCTTTGATACCTAATCAAAGAACGAACACATGTAAGACCCACTAGTAATGTATTGTATATACAAAATAGACCTTTTAGATGGTAGTGTCAACACCCTAGAAGTAGGATGTACCAATAGACCATACATACAGGACTGAATCTACTGTTCAGTCATTGTGCACAGTATCATCCAGTATGCTAAAGTCTCGCATTGCCAGACTACTTATTTTACCACCAACACACAAGAGAAAAAGTGGTAGTCTGGCAATAAGACACTAATGGTATGGTTCTGTGCAGGGGTGTATGTAATATTAGATGCATTGTATTACTTATACAAAGCATTCTATGGTGGGGGAATACAGATACTGCATCAAGTGTGCTCGATTTATGCTTTGAACAACAAATGTAACAGCTATTCCAACAAGTTAGCTACTGTGCTAATATCAAAGAAGCATAAACCATCGCACTCTCCGGTGGTAAGAAAAAGTTATTGTGCATTTACTACAAGACTGACCCCCGCTGCCTTTATGTATTGTAGTCACAAAATGGGGATACCATCACATAGAATAACCGCTTTGGCCATAACTAAATTTTCAGTATATAATGTACAGTAAGCAAAAGCACTATATTTGTAAGAATGCCAGTGAATAGTGAAAGAAAGGCATCCAAGGACTAGAGTGCACGCACGCACGCACGCACGCACGCACGCACGCACGCACGCACGCACGCACGCACGCACGCACGCACGCACGCACACAGTGCTAAACTTGATCAGTTTTCTATTGTTCACAGTCCTTAAGTACACAATGCATGACTACTTTTACTAATACAATTGCTATAATTCCTATCAGTGTTGAGGGCTTACAATTACAGTGCAACATCCTATTCAACAAACCCATTCATTACAAAGGAGATCCTGTACCCAACACTACAGTGTACGTGTAAATAGCCAAGATCAACAGCCAAGTAATAGTTAACTGATGCAAGGGACCAAATTTATAAAAAAAAATATCTGCACAGATTCCATACTCCTCCAAGTTTTATTTGTGCACATTTCGTTGCAAACCATTACAAATAAAAAAAAACTTTTGTTTCAATGGATGCTTGGCAAGGACATGACACAAGAAAGAAAACTAAATTTCATAACCTAGTATGAATGCTCTGCAACATACCACTATGACTACAAACAATATAACAATTTGGTCCCTGGACTATCTGCAGTGCAAGGATACTGAATATTGGAAAATCACCCATATGGGTGCCTTGTTGATTCACAGAAAATGTATTGAAATACCTAGAACATGCATGGAACTTTTGGTGGACAATTGTCTAGTGGCCAAGGTAATAGTTTCACGATGAGATGAAGGTGAGTTTGGTGTGGAAATTGATAGTCCGATAGTACAACAACTTTAATTTGTGCTGGCTGGGTTTAGGCTTTTGTACCCATATGGTTGATTTTGCAAAATCCAGTCACATTTATATAATGTGGTTACACTGCATTACATACTTGCAAAGGAAAACACAAGAGGAAGGTAACTAATTTTTTGGTCATGACAAGATCAGAGTGGATTACTCTAGAATTCTCGCTAGTTCCCCTTCCAAAAAGGAAGATATTTAGACAACACAGAAATCTGCTACACATACCTTTTCCTGGGAGTTCATAAGAAAATTAATTCCTAAGATACCACCTTGGTATGGTGGATTTTGAGAAGGGCCATATAATAGCTAGGCTTTCAAGAAGATGCAAATGACTGTTCTCAGACACATGGTTCTACAGATGTAGAGCTACATGTACTAACAACTATGTGGAATTAGAACCTTCTTTATGTCATAATGAATGGTTTCACTGTATTGGTATTTCATACATATGCTACAGTATGCATGATAATAAGTGTTGATGTATAAAGGTTCCATTCAGTGGTTTAGCTAGCATATTGCCCAGGAAATATCATGGGAAAGTGGTTTGCTCATGGCTTTGATGCCAAAGCAGTTTAAAAGTACAGTACACTTTGAACCATTATGAAAAGTGTGTTTACACAATAGGGGCACACATGGTGACACTAGGTGGGGTAACTTAATTCTTGTAGCCTACAAATACACATTGATTAAAAGCCTGTTCACTGGGCTACTTGGAGAATGTTAGATGAACACTGTAACCACAGTGCCTTACTCGTTATGAAGCGGTCAACAGCGAGTCACGTCTCCATGTTTCAAAATACTTTGGTCACGTACTTAATTTCTACAGTGCATTGTGAGTTTTTTGATGCGAGTTAAAAATATAAGTTACTAACCTATTTCAGTGTTGCAGTCACAATTAGCTCCATTGTTGTGTTCTGCTCAATGGCTGACACATGTTGAGTGTTGAGTAGAAATAGGCATCCATGCATTGCCCAAATGATTATTTTAGTGATCATTCATCACAGAATATTGTTTAACTACATGTGCAACTATGCTAAAACTCTAAACCAAATTCCACAATACAAAGCTCTGTGTTGCTTAACCCACATTACCCAGAAAACTGGATTAATAAACTATAAACTATATTTAAAATAAAAAATAGATAAACTATTTAAACTTAATAAATAAACATGCCTTGCACAAAGCACAGTAAAATTTTGAAGTGTCTGTCCTACGGCTACTCAATTTATGTCATTCTACTAAGGATCAAAATGATACCCTAATGAAAACAGTTGAAGCAAAAACTATCTGTGTAAGTAACTTTTCGGTAAGGAGACATGCTAACCCTTAACAAAATGATCCATAACTCAATAGTGGTTGCTCCTATCACCTTGCAATAAATTATTAGATTCGCCATTTAATAAGCAGTTCACCTAATATACCTGTAGTACTTCCTCTCCCAATAGCAAAATTATTAGGCTTAATGCACAAAAAAGTAAAAATAAAAATTCAAACCCACAATCCTAAGTTTACTACCGTATAGCCTACATAAATCTTTTGAATGAGAAAAATTTCACTTTTTCAAGGTTTCTGGAGTTTAGCAGTGAAAATTTTATCCTTGAAAAATTTAGACCTCCATATATTACATATGGGATTGTTTACATATCCGCAAAAAATTAATTTTTATATTGTTCAACCTCGAAAATTTTGTCCCTTGAAATATTTAGGCTATATGGTAACATAGTATGTTGAAGCATATGAATAATTTTTGCTCTGAGAGTGATTATATTAACTCACACTTAAATTTTAAAAACCACAATCAATCATCAGATAGTAAAAACACACTGGGTGAGTATACAGGTCACCTATTAGGTGAGCATGCCCTGAGTGGTACATATCATGACTGCTCGGGATTCACTGATACATACACGCCTTCGGGTACCTATATACATCAGCAAATCCCAATTACATAACCCCATACATATTTAAGTTGTAAACATCAGCCAGGACCAGGACATCAGCCAGGACCAGGGGGCATCCAAGACCCATCATCCACAAGACACTGATAACCAATATCCCATGTAGCCATAATCCCACGACGCTCTAGCCTACATACACCCTATCATCAAACAGTAGTACATTACCTCGTCAAGTTCCTTGATATCAGCTGATAAACGAGGGGCAGCCCATATTAATGTACACACTGCTTCTTGCAGGCCCTCTTCACAGTAACTACAGTACAAGTGAACAGCAAGTCATTGTAAAACAGCATACAGTAACAATGAGGTAATGTAACAAAACACATTACATATAGTGTTTGTAATATAGATGACTGAAAAATTGGTGTCCTTATTTTTAAAGGGGTAACTACTGTATGGGTACTTTAATTTCGAGGGGTTTAAATTTCCATGGATTTCGTGGTTACCTGCTATTCACAAAAATATAACCTTTTAAAAATTTTGTATGAGTCGCCCATTTAAAGGCTCGTTTGACACATGTTAGATAGTAATGGCGTTACGAAAGTTTCTGCGCCCAGCAGATGACGATTCTGGCTTTCATCAAACACCTAAAACCTTGCCTAAAGTAGTCAATGCTGAATATGGCGAGCTTTGTGATACCAGTACACAGGGTAACGGGAAGAGAAGAGGAACGTACCAAAAGTTTTAAGAGCGATAATCGGGAAGTTTGCCAGTGAACATGGTGTGGCTAGTGCTTCAAGGAAATATGATGTTGCAGAAAGTAGCGTTAGAGACTGGAGGGATTTGTACCGAAGGGAATTAACTATAAAATCCAAGGAAGTAAAGGTGGGAGAGGAGATTTGTGTCGATGCACTACCGTCGAAGAAACGGGGAAAGCCTCCCTTGTTGGGTGAGAAGCTTGATTGTCACCTACAAGAAAAGATTGATTGGGTATACGAAGAGAAAAGCTAATAGCAAATGCAAAGTTAATCCTATTAACTTTGATGAGATTAAAGGGACAATGTGCTGTTTACAACATCTGACTATTTTGGGGCCCAACAAAATCATGTGATGCTTGTACTTTACCACCTGCAACATGAACTTGACAAGATACACAATGCAGTCAGCTGGTCTTGGACAAGCATTGAGTGGCTTCCATACATCAAAATATAGTATAGCATGTAAACAGCTGCTGTTGAAATGGAGGATATACCACCAAGCCTAGTCATAAACTGGGATCATACAGCCACTAAGATCGTTCCTTCAAGTCAGTGGACTATGGAAAGAAAGGACATGAAGAGAGTGGAAATAGTAGCTGTGGATGACAAAAGGCAAATAACAGCTATCTTTGCTTGTACGCTGTCAGGGAAATTTCTGCCCATACAATTGACATACCAAGGGACCACCCCTAAATGTTTGCCAAAAAAATGGCAATTTTCCATCTGACTGGCACCTTACCTGTACAGCCAACCACTGGGCAAACAAAGAAACATCTATGGCCTACATAGATAATATCATTCTTCCCTTTGTTCAAAAAGAAAGAGCTTCACTTGGCCTTAGCAATGACCATTGTGCACTGGTTTTCTTTGATGTATTTAAGGGACAATGTACAAGTAAAGTGCTGAAAGAAGCTAGAGGATAACAATATCCTTTATGTAACTGTGCCAAACAATTGCACTGACAGACTACAGCCACTTGATCTGTCAGTTAACAAGCCTGCAAAGGACTTCTTACGGAGCAAATTTCAACAGTGGTACGGAACCGAAATCTGCCAGCAATTGGACAAAGGAATGACGGAGGAAGTGGACATGAGGATGAGTGTAATGAAACCATTGGCTGCACAGTGGGTGGTAGATCTTCATCCATATTTGGTAGCTTGTCCAGCTATCATATTAAATGGCTTCCGTTCCGCTGGTATCGTGGACTGTATTGGACAATCATAGCTATTAGAAGTATATACATCATGGATTTCATTATAACAATTGTCATAATAATTGTGTGATTTAACAATTTACCAAATCATCATTGCATTTACATATATACAGTGCACAATTGATCAAGTGTAGTCCGTGATTATGGAAACACACAAATGTGCTGTTTGTCAATGCATTCATAAGGTGCTGACGCATACAATCTTGTTGAAACTCAAAACTAGTTTTTCCAAAAGCCAAATGTGTGGCAAAAGCTATGGAAAAGAGGCCACGATCTTTATATCCTTGCTGTTTCTGCACAATGGGCACTACAAACTTGACTTTAGAAGCAAAAGTCTTCTCAATCTTTCGCTTACATTAGTGGCATCATCAACTCTGTCATATAGAGAATCATATACCTTTACCTCCCCACGTTAGCATCCTATGCTGCTTACTAAAATCCAATGAGAAGATCGGCAGTGGACTATTTGCAAATAATTATTTGTCCAACATCCTAAGTGGTATTGGATTAGCGTAGATCGTAAACCTTTCAACAAAGGAAATTGGACAATTAACATCTTTTGTGCAGCATTAATAACTCTATCATCAAGCTCATTGCCCAACAGCAACATTAACTTATCTGAATTCTTCAATAATGAACCATGAAGTCGTATCCAAACACCATCATTTATCTCACCCCCTCGTTTACATGATCTTCATCGACTACCTTTCTCTTCTTGCTGTCTGATACTATCACACTGTCACCATCTATGGCTACGACATCTTTGCTGGAGTTATGACTGCAGTTGAGGTACTGGACACAGTAGTTACCACATCCTGGCTACTCCCTGAGCTGCTTACATCGATAGTGGTGGGGGCTGCAACTACGGAGAGGTACTGGACACAGTAATATCAGTTGTTGGCTTAATCAATTTTTCGACTTTCACCACATACTTTTCCTCTCCTTTAAAGGTAAGCTTACATGGCACTTCAAGTCCTCCTTGGATAAGATCTCTTGAATATTGTCGGCCACCCGTAATGGTACACTGAATAGACCCGCGATTCCGCAAGAACAATGAACAAGCAGCGGAAATTTTCCTTGGCACGTGGCCTATAATATTACCAGCTCTCACAACTGACACGGCAAACAGGTCGAACGGATTCCCTTCTTCTCGTAGACATGGAAATGTCTGGCCACAACTAGCTTCCAAAATTTCTTGATAAATGTGGTAGCCTTGAACAGCAGACTCGCAACCAAAAAAACGTGGTCTCAGCCATTTCCAACGTTAAAAAACGTGAGCACGTGGATAGTTGTGCAAGTTCACGTTTGACCCTCAAAAATTTAAACCCACGAAAATAATTAATGAATGGCTATCCACAAAGATTTAAACCCTTGAAATTAAATACCCATACGGTACTTGGGACATCTGGGTCACATAGGCATCTTTGTTTTCATTTTCAAAGTCATACCAATTTTGTTTTCATTCATTAAAGAACGTTCGCACAATATAGACAACAAACACAAACACATATATATACATACAAGCACATGTACACCCCACATGTTCATATACACACCTCATAGTTTCTATCAGACCAAATCTGGCTAACAACATATCACAAAACAGTTCTATTATTTCCAGTGCCTCCACCATGTAATCCTCCCTAATGATGTGTTCCACCTGTAAACATGATGATCACAGCATAATGTTACCCAGTATAGTAACACTACCCATCCTGTTGCTACTATATATGGAATACAAGATGACAAGTGTTATTGATGTCATAGTCACAAGGCAAATCACATGAGCCACATGACAACATCTTACTCTGATCTTAGCTCTATCTGTCTTCCTCTGCTTGATGTAATCAGCTATCTCTTTGCGAGCCTTCATTGCTTGTTCGGCTGTAGAATAACATACAAAATAAAATGTGCAAAAGCCAGAACCTATCTGTACATTAACAAGAATCCTTCAAATTAGGCATTACTGCTTTGGTAAATAACTCACTCCACTCTTTACCTCACGGAGCAAACAAATAAGAGAGTGGTTTAATGCTAAAACACGCCCAACAGGCGTGTTTTATGTTCATTGAGTTGGCCAAAACGCAACGTGGGTATAGAACACTCACTTTTCTTTTTCTCCAGGAGTTTCAGTCGGTTAATAGACAACCGAAGGTTAATCTTTAGTTTATCTGGCTTAAAATGTGGCATCTTTACACGCTGCTTTATCGCTCCACTATCCTAAAAATAATATGAAACACTGATAGTCGAAACTTGAAAAGATTTTAAACACGGTATTCGGTTATCACGTGATTTTTCAAGTGATTTTATAAGCCCGTGTCAACTGAGAAATAAACAAAGTTTAGATTTAGTTGTGGAATGAATATGTCGTCTCTTTGGCGTCCTGGTAAAAGTAAGACTTTAGAACGAAGCAAGGCTACCGATGAAGAACCAGAAATGGCCAGCAAAGGACGTTCTAGAAGCAAAACTGTGTTAAATTCTTTAAAAGGAAAGTTATGGAAGAGAAACAGAGCGAGTACTTTGTCAGTAGCATACCCAACGACTTCAAAAAGTTCTACACTTCCAAGTTCGCGACATAGGCCGCGAGACGAGGATGAAGACTCTAGTGTCGTCAAGTTTGAAATTCCCATGAACGGCAATACTCCCACGAGGGCGTTTCACTACTCTACGGAAGACCTTTGCGCACCAGATGGACAAGATTTGACCAGAAAACATAGTTCAGATTCTTCTGACTCCGGTGTGGATACTATCGCTGGGAGCATGCCAAGCTGTTGCGTCGTGGAGACTCACAATTCAGACGGGATTACACTGTGTGCACAGTATGATGGCAAGTCTGTTGCAAACGCTTTCGGACCGATGAAGGACGTGGGTCGTTTGTTTGTGTATCAAATAGAACATGAGATAGGCACTCGCCCACCTTGTCCATTACCGCCTGCTATAAAACCTGTTTATGAAGATGATTCTTCTGATAAAGACAGTGATGAAAAGGATGATACTACTCGTGTGGGTGATGAAAAGGTTTATGACACAGTCTCGCCTTCTTCTCAGAGCCCACGAGGTCTATCACTAGGTCTCCGTGATCTTGCTCAACATGGATGGTACTGGGGACCTATAACAAGACAAGAAGCTGAGGAAATACTTTGTGGACAAACTGATGGAACATTTCTAGTACGTGACAGCTCCAATGATAGATACTTGTTGAGCGTTAGTTTTAGATCACAAGGAAGAACTCTCCATACTCGTATTGAGTATGGAAATGGAAATTTTAGCTTTTTTGGGTTTCCAGAAGCTGAGTCGGACAGTTTTGGCTCTGTTGTTGAATTGATAAATTGTTCAGTCCAGCGTTCTCAGAATAATAGTGTGTTTTGTTTTAGCCGTGCACGGACATATCATTCTGTGGCTATACCAGTACGGCTGAGCATCCCAATGTCCCGTTTCATGAGTGTCCAATCTTTACAACATCGGTGTCGTTTTGTCATCCGCCAGCACACAAGATTTGACCTTATCAGAGAACTACCGCTACCAAAACTTCTTCACAATTATCTTCAACAATCCCACTATTAAATGTCAACTTTATACTTACATTACTTCGCAGTAAGTGTTTTAATTATAATGATATAGTATTGAGCACAAATTATAATGTGATACTTGGTACAATTGTTAATGTTAAGCTTATAGGAGCATATTATTGCAGTACTTGTAAAGTACACCATTTGGGATATGGTAACAGTTTTATGTCACAAAGACAAACCATACAAAAATAACATGTGCAGGACTTCACATATTTGAACAGTTTGATAATGGGCCACTGCTATGCACAAACTGTTAAACTTCTATTGGGCTAGACAACCACTGGCATTTGGTGTGGTCAGATGTTGTCCTTAATCATTGACTGGTTCAATAAATGGTGGTACAATTGTGTGATGACGTACAGCCTGTACCTTGGGGCTGTATTCAATTAGGACTTGTGGCCTTTATGTGGAGGTAATATTCCTTTATTGGATTGTCCATGTGGGTGGGTTCTCATTAAAGTGTACTTTGGTAGCTTGTGTGGTTGACTATGCTGCCCTGGTTATTTCACAGTGCATGGTATAAACAAACAAGGTATTATGCTTGTTGGTCAAACAAGTTTATTGTAATAAACTTGTAGTTACAGTATCAGCTAACTGTGTAATGTAGCCTTAGTAGTAATTTGTTAGTTGTATGGTTAGTGGCAAGGGTTCACTTCTGACATAACAAGATGGTCAAAACTTTGGCACAGGATGGAAGTACAATTGTTATAACCGCAAAAGGTGATGCAATCCCAATGGCCCTCCGTATATGTGTTCCAGAATGTACAGAATACTAGAGCTTTTTTCTGTGTGCCTCCTATATATCTATTGGTCTATAATAGGTGGAAAATTTCAACCTGCAGTTGTACAGTAGTTGGAGTGAGACCTCAGGCTAAAATGCAAATTGCAGTCATTGTTTATAATGTTTAGTGCCTTCCTCACTTCCTCATCATGAATTGTGATGTGTAAGCTGGAAAACCACGCTTAGGATATTTTTTTTTCCAAATGCAATGTGACTTACACATAATGTGTGTGAGAGTTGAAGTGTTGTCTGTGAATCTTTAGTTGCTTTGCTATGTAGATGCATGTGGTATAGAACACTGTTCATATAGGTTACCAGTGAGTGTTCATGTGTATCTGGTATGCATTACAATTGTCCTTTGTATTGTAAACATTTAGTAACTCTGTATTCAGTCCTACACAAGAAAATTAACCAAGCTGTGTACCATTCATCTATAGATCTACAGATCTGCTATGGCCTCTCATCCTATCTGTTTCCCATAAAACAGTATTATGATGTTTCACATCAACATTAATTAGTACAGTCTTCCTCAGTCAACACCCATACTATATTAGCATGTGAAAACTATAATATGGTATATTGCCACTACTTGAAATGTAGGAAGTAATGAAAAATTTGAAGATGTAGAATCTCATAGAGCTATATTCGGCTGGTTACAATATACCCTCTCAGAGGTGGCCTTACTTTGAAAGTGTATGACTTATGTTGCTGATCATGAGTATGGGATGACCACTATAATACAGTGGTCATTTTAAAGATGTGACTCCTTAATATCTAATGTAAATGTAGTTCTAAACTAGAAATTTCATTGCAGTGCTGAAGAAATATACAGGTCCAATTACACAATGATCTAGAAAATGTACAGTGGAACCTGTTAATCAGGACACTTGCATAATCTGGACATTTGGCAATGTCCAGGTTCCAAAATACCCCAACCAGGAAAACCAGGACACCTTCGGTTGGTCCCAAGGTATCCTTACTATACAGGTTTCACTGTACCTCAAATTTTCTATAGGACAAAATTGGCTATTTTGTAAACCAATGGTTCAACATACCTCATGCAGTTTTAGCAACAGAAGTACAATAGCACAGTGTTGGGAAGACTATGCATGCATATCGCTACCACATGTGAGTAAACTGCTAGGCTAGAAAGGCACATGTAGGTGATGTGAAGTCTGTAAAAGAGACTGCACCTCCATAACTACATGTATAATAACTATGTGTCTCACTATTTTATATAGCTACTAATAATTGCTGTGTACTTGTTCCCGGAAAGAATCCTTTCAAGATATGGTATATGGTTTATTTTTAGCCCAACAGGATATAGACATTGTGTAGGTTTCCACATTGCACAAATTCCTTCACTTCACAAAATGTGTTAGAACCTAACCATAAGTAACATTGTAACTGATCATAATTATGATACTGTTGTGCCATGTACGTTGGACAATATGAGGGAAGACATACAATACTGTCAGGGGAAACTTGCATAAGTACATGTAGGATTTGTGTTTGCTGTCTCTATTTAACTAATGCAATTACTACCTAGTAAAACTGAAACTGAAAACTGAATGTTTCTCAGTACCATTGTCCATGACTGTTCCCAACATTGCTGGCATTATCAAAGCTTTCAATTCCCCCATAATGTAGCTCAAGGATTGGCCTGGCTATGTGAAGTCAAATGTCACTGTTTATGGCGACTCAGGTATAGTTATTTCAAATCTCTGGAATAGTCATTTCAAATCTCTGGGATAGTTAGGATCATGCAACTAAAACAACACATGATGTTTTGTAACATAGCTAGTATTCTGTATACCATAATATGTGCTGGGTTTGTAAACTGCATGATGTCCTGTTCACATCAACACTGTTAATTATTCTGATGTCATTTTCCATAGATGTGATCTCTGAGACTCTGCCACACTACTTTTGAGTATCTGTATAATGTGTTGGTACAATTATGAGCATCGTATTTTGTATGTGTGTTTTAGTGATCTACATCACTGCGTGATACATTTGTGAGGTCCTAATACTAGGGATCTGCTATATTTTGTCATATACCGAGATACTAACAAAGCCACAATAGTATATAGAGGCCCAAAACTGAGCCTGTGATACCAAAATATCATAAATACCGAATCTATAGTAATAGTTACTAATGAATAATTAGGATGTTGTGGCATTACAGGAGGTGTAAATGTTCCTTTCTCTGAATTCCTTTCCATTTATTTGTGATCAATGCAATATCCATTCAAGGGCATGCAATGCCTATATTTAGTAACACTGATTTTGAAAAAAGGTTTTAGGCAATACTGCTTGACTATAGTAAATCCATTATACAGTGAAACCTCTATTAAAAGACCCTCCATACACAGGATGCTAGCCTCTCTATAAAGTGGGATGGTTTCTGATGTTGACCTGACCTGTACAACCTTATCTCTGACAAAAAGGATAACCTTATATCAGTAAAACTTCAGTTGGTCCCAATGTGTCCATTGTATAGATGCATAATAGTACAGGGATTATGGAGGTTTGCACTTCTCTCACACAAAAAAATGAGCCTAGGAATATTAATTTAATGTAATAGAACAATGGACCTACATGTACTAGTGGACATTCAATCCTTATAATTTAGTAAATGTCCACTAGTATATCTGCTTGTGTAGGTGACCTCACTACTTTTCATGGCTATGATCCTAATTTTTCCTTCTAATTTGTAACATTGTACATTGACTGGTGATGAATCAGTGCATAGCGCCTAAAAGAAAGAGAGAGAATGGTGTCCAACTTAATGTTTTAATCTGAACGTGCACACCCAACTATCAATTACTGAAAATGTGAAGTGGCTGTTATGCTATGTTTTCGGCCTGTAAACTACTGCCACAAACAAATACATGCAGCCACAATTAATTTTATAGAACTTACTATACTGCATGAAAATTTGTATACTATAATGTTGATAACATTAAACATCCCTTTTCATGTTTGATTGTGCAATCACATAATATTATATATATTGCAATACATAATAGGCATGACCAACTGACCAACCTCCTCTGATTATATGTATACACACTAGTGCATGGGTAAAATTATTATTTTGTGGTATAGCCATTTTGCAACAATCCTCCAGCATGTATACCAGACTATATAAAAACAAAATTTCTGAAGAACTATAGCTGTAGCTATTTCCCCTCCGAAGTCATCATCTAATTTCCTATACTTTAGTCTTGTACATACAAGTATAGACATGATACCTGGTTAGGTAGAATGAGGTGTCTTCAGAGCAGCCAAAAATGCTTCTGATAAGCCCATTTCTTCTCACTGACAGTGCAGGGTGTCGATTCATGGTAGAGCACATGCAATGGCTACCCTACGGTAATGTCTGGATTGGGCGGTTCCAAGACTTTTGATGACTGTGCATCGTTTCTAATCCAGACTTTTTGTGATGCTACAGGGCTATGCATATATAGCTGCTAATAAAGAAGGCATACCTTGGTGTGCACACTGGCATGCAATATGTGCAACCTAAGGGGGTCTGGGAGTATGCACTCCTAGAAGCTTCCAGTAATTACCTTCTGAAGTTGAATTTGAGACCGATTTCAGCAAAATACATGAATACATGTTACTACATGCTGGACTGTAGTGACTGCTCTACTATAGGTATATCTCAATCTTGCCTGGAAAACTCAGAACCTCCTGAAGCCGCTCCCTGTGCTATTAAAGTGGGTCATTTAGTATCCGGGCTGTTGTTCATTTACGAAGATGTGTTCTGATATATGGATATGGATAGAAGGATTCGTGGTGATGTTGTGCTAACTTTTAGCCAAATGAGAATTGGCTACTTATGATTAAGGAAAAGTCAGGTTACAACAATCAAAATTCTTAATCCCATGCCAGTTGCAAGTATATATAAAAAACTGGCAGTATAAAAGTACTAGCGACTACTGTATTTACTTGATTTGTGCCCCAGGGGTACCAATATTTTTTTTGCCCAAAAATAAGGATAAAACTCTTCGAATACTGCAGTACTATTCAAGGTGCAGCACAAATTGAGTAAATACGGTACCTCTTTTGCTCTCAGCTATATTATGTACCGCATTGTTACAAATAAAGAACAGTATACGAGAAGTGCCTCTGACAGTCAATTCACTCACTACAGAAATAGTTACCAGAAGCTATGACACGCTACCTACAAATCAACACCTACAGTATGCAGTAGCTAGTGAACTCGGTGAAAGAAATGGGACACAAAGAAGGACAAAGGTAAGTCATGCATGCATACATTGTAACTGCATCTTGCATGGGCCTAAGCAACATAGAAATCAAGCCCTGGCTTAGTCCTAACCATAGTCAAGTTGTGAATGGCTGCCGGAAGGCATCAGTTAGCTCGGCAAGCAGTTAGTTGGTAGAAAATTCAGTAGTCTAGATTCCATAGGAACTTGTTGCATGGAAGTGTTTGGGGTTGCTCTGAAGGCACAATCTTTCATTGTCACGGAGGTTTCTGATGTACTGTTGATTTCCATTAAAAAATGGACCATTCTTTCTACTATACTGAGTAGCTATATACAATATAGGATGATGCATATGGTATAGCTAGTAGGGATTATGAAGGTTGGGACTTTCTTGCCCAACAAATTGCCAGCCACTTTGCAGGCATATATAATGTACTATCCAATCCATAAATTTAAGTCGTTCTTGCTTTAGTTTTTCTGTGTAGTTGCTTTGTGTTGTTCTGCTTACTTAATTGTACTTGTAACTCGGTGTATGTGTTTTACATGTCACTCCAACAAGGAAGAATGGCTTTGCTGATTGTTGAGAGGTTAAAATAATAATCAATCAGTCTATAACCAAACCCAAACAAGTATTGTGCTGCTGACCTGCATGCATGCGCATATTAATTTTACCATTGCATATATACATATGATTGTACACCTGCATGCATCCTGCATATACATATAGTGCAAGATATAAATCTCTCAAGAGCATGAAAAAGGTTGATCACAGTCAAAGTCACGAGGTATAATACATTTCGTTTGCTGGTCATTGTATTTAGCACGTTTACAGCAAACATCATGATCATAGCAACCCAGATGCCAGCAGCAGTCACCACACACCCATTCCCAACAATGACAGTTTATACCGCACATGCCAAAACAGTTATAGTTTCGACAAGGAGGACAATCTTCTCTGCAGTTATCTCTCTCTTGTCGGTGTATTCCTACAGTTGTGTTACTGACTAATGGAGACAGTTGGAGTTGAGTGATGCGTAAAGCAAACATGAAGAATGGTAACACTGCAGGTGTGTTCCTGCCAGTAAGTCCTCTCTGACCTATAGCTTCTGCTGCCTCTGGTAGGAGAGCAACTTCTTTTGTCTCAAGCAGCTTTTCTATGGCTTCAGAAAATGAGTGGTTATGATCTACAGGTTCATCAGGACGGTTGGGGCTAGTGTACTGCAGATACTCGAGACCTAGCACGTAAACTGAACGAACTTTCCACCCATCCACATCAATAAACGGACCAGTATCGATTAGTGTTTTACCATCGAATGTGCTGATCAGCAAGTAATCGTCCTCTTGACTGAAAAACGTGATCCCACTGATTCCATCTCCACTCGCGTACTTCCCCTGTACTACTCGCTGTGAGTACTCCAACTCCACTAACTTTCCTGGAACGAGTGATATGGCTATGGCGAAGTACCATACGACGAGCAGCAACAATTCCTTCATTGTAGTCACTGCATGGGTGTGTTGAGGTGGGAGTGACTCCAGTATGAACAATTATGGCAATTTGTGGTGAAGTTATAAACGTATAAGGATTTAAACCTTCCTTGCACTGTGACAAAGCTGCAGCTGCTGATCCTGGGAATGCTTAAAAGAACGTTTACAAAATTCTCTAAAGAATTGTATATCCTCCTGCATAAAACTTATGTTAGACCACAGCTAGAATATTGCAACCAGCTTTTGTGTCCATATCTAGCCCGGGACATTGGTACTGTAGAAAATGTATAAAGGCGGGCCACTAAACTTGTGAATGGACTAGTCGTACTACCTTATGAGTCAAGGTTAAGAGAACTTGGACTCTATTCTTTTTATTGTCGATGGCAACGAGGGGATCTCATTGGAGCTTATAAGCTTTTACACGGTTATTATGATGTTGACTGGTTAAGGTACTTTACTCTAAGTTCTGTGCATCACACCATATGATCACACAAGAGGAAACTTTTCAAAAAAACCATCACATCTACTTTTAAGGTCGAACTTTTTCACCCAGAGAGTGATACTCCCTGCCAACAGAAGTTGTTTCAGCAGCAACAATCTGTACTTTCAAAGCAAGTCTTGATAATTATTGGAATGACATATGGATATGAACAATTAAAGGCCTAGTGCCTAAACTTTATTTTTGATCCTAACTTTATATTTGTAACGCTGTTTGTATATATCCATCCATTAATAATAATAATAATAATAATTAAGTGTATCACTGTACTGCTGGAGCATTCAATGTAGCTGCAAGATCCGCGAATTCAATATGAACCACCGGCGGGCGCATAGTACTGGCACTAAGCGCTGTTGCATCGCGCACTGATTATGATTATGATTATATATACCAGCATAGCTGATAATTGACCCAGGTAATTACAAATAAATGAAAAATATTAACATATGCATGCATACATAAAATTGTTTATTGTTTCGGATGACAAGGTGGTTGATGAAAATCTCTGTGGATTGCTCTTCAAGACTATCAGATGGCTTGCTCTCTATTGTCAGGTAAGGTGTTCCATTCTCTTAAATCGGTATTGGGAAAGAAACTTTTCTGATACATGACAGGGATGATAAACCAATGTTGATGAAGCTGTCTGGTTAGATACTGTGTTGGTGAGTTATATAGTGGAGTGAGATGATGAACAACTTTGTGGAATTGGCTTAATCTATTAATATGTCTTCTCTCTTGTAGGGTTGGTCATTTAAGGAAGTTCAACATATCTGTCACACTACTATAATAACTATAATCGCAGAAAGAACCTGGACCATCTTGCAGCACGTCGTTGGATTTTTTCGATGTCATATCGTATTAAGTATTCATAATGATAGGGGTCTCAGACACAAGCTGCATACTCTAACAATAGTCTTATAATGGTAAGGTAGGCATTTTCCTTAACATTGCTAACATACATTTACTCAAGTTACAGCGAAGAAAATTTAAGGATCTGTTTGCTTTAATGCACAACGCTTGAATGTGATGTGACCATTGCTGCATGCTTTCATGAAAAATAATTCCCAGGTATCGATGTTGTTCTGTTACTTGGAGAGTTTCGTCATTAATTTGTAATCAAGAGATGACATATATGATCTTGTACACCTTAATACTACACATTTGTCAATGTCCAATTGCATCTGCCACTTTCTAGTCCAGTTAAGAATGGTATTGAAGTGTCTTTGCAGGCACAGTGGATCTTCTAGGGAATCAATTATTCTATACACAACACAATTATCAGCGAACAGCCGAACTGTTGAGAAAATATTCTCATCGATGTCGTTAATGTATAATAAAAACATGAGAAGTCCCAATACGGTTCCACATGGAATTCCAGACTTTATTGGTAGATTACTGGACACATGGTTTTCTATTGTTACTTGTTGGTTTCTTTTAGTCAGCCATCGCTCTATCTATTTGATAAGATCACCAGTAATTCCGTAGTAGTTTGTTTAGTAGTCATCTGTGTGGGACTTTATCAAAGGCTTTGCAAAAACTTAAGATCAAGTCTATTTGTTTCTTATAGAACATCATCGATCAGTAGTAGTAGCTGACTTTGACAAGAGTGAGAAGGCCTGAAACCGTGTTGATGTTTATAAATGATGTTATTGAGACGGTCTGAAATACAATATGTTCAATTACTTTACAACATGTAGACCTAAGTGAATCGGGCCGATGCCAGGTTTCTGTTACCTTTCTTGTGAATTGGTACAATGCCAGCCAGTCAATGGGAAGTGTCTGGTCATTAAGGCTTTGGGTGAAAATTACTTGTAGTACTGGAACGATGATTGAGCTGCAAAGTTTTAATATAAAGTGAGGAATACAGTCAGGTCCAGTTGATGTACTAGTAGAAAGATTGTTTAAAACGTTTTCAATTCCTCTAGTAGAAAAACTAAGATCCCCAATTAGCAGAAAAGTTAGGGAACAAACTATTTTCATCTGTAAAGAAAGTAAAGAATTGATCGTTCAATGTTTCAGCATTGTCTAGTGGGGTAGTAACACATTGTTCATTAACTTCCAAGGATGTTATGTTAGAGAAATCTTTCTGCTGATGCATGATCCACCTAATTAGATAACTACATTTCTAAGCAAACATTTAATTTGATTGCAATGAGTTACATTGTTTCTTTTTTTCCTAGGAGTATCAACTGTGCTGTCTTTCCAACCCAATATTAATAAATAGTTAAATTTAAAAGAAAATACTACAATAGACTGCCACGCACAAGCCTTGATCACTTGATTTACATTTTGATTGTTTGATTCTGGCTGCAGGTGTTTCAACAGACATTATAGAAGTGACTGCTCTTGTAAGATCAATGACAAAGTGAAATAGCCACCTCGTGTTTCAGCAAGGGTACAGTTGAGGCATGCATACTGACATGCATTTTAATTCGATGTGGTAACTAGCTATGCACTGGCTCAACAGTTACCCTTATGCAGGTACCTTTTCCTTCTCCCACACAGCAACAAATCATGAATGTACTTCAACAGATCAGTATTACAACACTTCAACAATTCAGATGATAAACCATTCAGTCTTACCAGCAGCTCTTCTAGGATAAGGCTTTCTAGATTTGACGGGCTCTCCGTACGACTATACCGCACCACACGCACGCACACATGTACCCACACTGATGTGTACACACACATGAACAAAAAACACACATGCATACATGTACACACTGCCATGGAAGTTGGTCATGAAAATACGGACCATTTCTGGCAACTATATATAATCAGTCCTTCCAGGTCTTCCAAAAAATGTGGCTGGATCTACAAAAAGGGTCTTATATATGGGTCTTATAGCCTTTCCAAATTTCCACGTTTGATGAGTCATAACACTCATCACGTGTTTAACCTATTGTCTTAAAATTACATCCAGGAATAGTGCTATGTTAGATGCATGCGTAAAGTGACCAATTTTAGGCTGGTACCATACTCACAATCAAGTTATGGATTGCCAAGTACATGCAATTGGAAAGGTTATCGCAGATCCGGTCACACAAATCATCCTGGCTGGATGTCAAAAATGATCCAGCCAGACTGAAATTAGTCTGAAATTTATTGCAGTTTAGCATGCATATCAATTGTCAGCATGTGAAAGTAATGAGTTATAGCACAGGATTTACTTAAATCAACTAGTGACAGCTAGCTGCTACCAGCTCAATCCATATAGCATGCACGTGCATATGGTGAATAAGTTAGGTATATAGCTAGACTAATCATCATGGAATTATAATCACCAAACTAGCTTCTCAGTTAGCAATGCGCATGCAGCTAGATAGCTGGCAGAACTGCAGCAACTGAGATTCTTTTCCTGGCAGTGGGGTATCAATGGTTGAAAGATAGCTCACTTGAAGCATCACTTTAAATTGCAAATCCTATAGGGGTTACACCTCATGATCAGACCCTGAAATTCTATACTTTATTCTACAGCTACATTGCAAGATCTATGCTGTAGTGCATCCCCATTCCTGCGTATGTCAGCTCTAGCATCACCATGCATGCATTACTATGCTGAACTGTTGCTTTATTATCTACAACTTTGTAGCTGACGGTGCATGATTTGATTCATTGATTTGATTTATAAATTACCTTCTGACAATCGGCAACTACTGTTCTTCCTTGCCAGAGCAGCATACAATACAGACAACTACACATAGCTAGCTAACAAGTACAAAACTTAACACATGGACACAAAACAAATACATGGACACAAATGCAACAACTTTAACTAATTAGATGATTGAACAAATGACATGAAAACAGAAAAGAACAACTGTCATTAATAGCAACAGTAAAATTCTCATCATTAAGTATTCTGTTGGGCCACCATTGTGAGGTCCTGTAATGAAAATGTCTCTGTGAAAGTGGTAGCTATCTGGGCAGATTAGCAAAGAAAGAGTATGCTCTTATGATGGTGATGCCGCCTACCAAACAGAATAGGTGTATGGTTGCAGTGGCCAGGTATACACTGCATTCCATGAAACTGGTGATGCATCAAGCATAAAAAATCAGTGATACTGTATAAAAGAGTCCAGTGGAAGCCACTGAAGATGCTGCATATGTGCTGCAAGACATGATCGTACTTGTGCAAATTCCTACAAAGATGCACTTCCCTATTCTGCATCCTCTTAACTTAAGCCTTGGTGTACACTCTGAGCAGTGTGATGGACAACTAAAATTAACCCAAAGTGTCTCTACAGATTACATCAGCTCCATGCACATCCTTGATGAACACGAATTTTCAAATTTTTTCATGCAGGGGAGCATGTTCCCCAGACTCCCAGAGCATGCTATACACGCCAAGTATTTTACGCATAACAATAACACAGATCAGCATTCAGCATCGAGGCATCGCACGTTATTTTTAACGTGCGCCAAATAATTATCATGGGCGCTTAACAGGGTGTGGCAAAACTTTAAATTTGATGAAATTTGATCACCCGTTTGATTAGTAGGATGGGTACTCCAGCTAAGTATTACGAGGCGTACAAGGCAGCGTATGCCAGACTGATATCAGCCCTACCCATTAATGACATGCTTTCCGACTTAGTGACAGGAGGAGTACTGCCTGGGAAAGTAAAAGCGAGAATGGACGCCATAAGTACTGATAATAACAAGGCAAAATATATGTTAGACGAAATGGAAGGTGGACTAAAAGCACTGATTCCAGATCAATTTGAGAATCTTATTAAAGTAATGGAAAGGTTTAGTGAAGAAGAAGGTCACATTGTTGTCAAGAAGTTGGCAGAAGATATCAGAATAATGATAACTTCGGGGGGTACCCTCTCTTCATCGACAGCATTTAGAGCATCATCTGATGTAACGTCGTCAACCTCACCAGCGTTAGAATATCAGTTGCCAGCACAAACACAGGTTTGTTATCACAATAATTTTGTAAGTGTGATATTAAAAATTTCTACTTTATATTATAGCAAGCAGTCAACACAGTAGAGACTCCCATGCCTGACTTGTACAACAGAACAATAAACATCCAATGGGATAAAGGAGCTCCAGCACCAGTGGCCAGCGAAGATCATAAAGCTGTGGTTTATAATGGAGCAATTTATGTGGGAGGTGGTAGCAACAAAGATGGGCCTCTTTTTAGAGTAGATGTATACCACCCTGACGCCAATCGATGGGGAAATTCCATTGAAAGTCCACACAAACTATTTGGCTTGACTGTCTTGATGGATAAACTTCTTATGGTGGGAGGAAGGCCTAGATCTGGTGGAGTGATCAGTAAAGTACTTTATCTTGATCGTGATCGATGGTATAGCTACACTGAAATGCCAACTGCAAGATCAGGCTGTTCTGCTGTTTCCCGCCAATCAATGATGATTGTTATAGGTGGATGGAATGGTGAACGTGGAGTGTCAGTTGTGGAAGTATATGACAACACTACTGGCCAGTGGTTTAAATGTGATGACCTTCCAGTACCTCTCTACTACCTAGAGGCAAAGATAGTAGGTGACATGCTGTTTGTCATTAATGGCATCAAAGCTGGTAACCAGTGCACCAAGTCGGTTTATTTTTCCCAATTGCAAAGTACATCAAGTTGTCAGTTGAGGTGGCAAACCCTTGCAGACACTCCGTGTGCTGCAATGTCTGCAGTTGGCGTTGGTGATAGATATCTATTGGCTGTTGGAGGTCGGTCTAGGGCAAACACAGTCCATGTGCAGCAGAAGAGAGGTAGAGACTCTTCATTAACTTCTATGTCATGGAAAAACATTGGCAGCATACCAGATGTGCACTACTATGCGTCTGCGGTGTGTATCAGTAACAAAATTTTCATAATTGGCGGGAAAGATTATGAGGCAGAAATTCACAATGGTGTGTCCATCGGAACATTTTTGTAGCTGTGTACTAGCACTTTGGTGTGTGGTCAAGGTTGGCAGCTTTAATGATATGCTATGCATGTAGGAGCATTGCATTTGTACTGAACTACTTACAAGCAGTTATGCAATAATTTGTTATTCTTACATATTCACTATGAACATTGTATGCACTAATGACTAATGTAACTCAAAGCTACCTGTGGTAATTGTTTGGAATGTCCACTGATGAGCCAGGCTATTAAATGTTCATTGATGTGTGTTGTGTGGGTATAGTGACAATATGTACACACAGTATTCGTCAATGAACACATGTATCAGGGATTCATGATACTTCCGTTTTTGATTATATGTTGACCATGTGATGTGTACTGATCTGTTGAAAGGCATTGTAAATTTGTAGGTAATTTTTGTCTGTTTTGTAAGTGTTTTCTTACTAGCACTTAATAAATTCCTTCCCGAACATGCCAACCATGCTTGTGTGATCTGTGATGATGTCCACACAGCATGCATGCAGAACACACTATTTGTTGATATAAACAACTGTACTATTGTGTTTGTTGTTAGGGCAGATTTTGCAACACTCAGTTTTTTACCTTGACATATCACCAAGAGTACATACTCTTGATATCGCCATATAGAGGGAAATTTTGGCAAATAGCAAGCTAAATTGCATTTGATGAAATAAAACTCAAGCTCAATGTTTAGCTGTAAAGACAATAATGTGAGGCACTATGAGTAATTGGCGAGTAGGATTTGTAGCAAATCGCCAAATTCACCAAAGTTTTCCTTTACAAAAGCTACCCTCTATACATGGTATGTACACCCATGCAATCACCAGTAATGATCCATTAAAACATGCCTGAGATCACACTGTTAGCCTTGTGAAAGCAAAACGTGGCATAATTGACATGTAAATTAACCAGATACCACGAATTTCAGTTCCACTTGAAATTGTATTATGACGTTTCTGTAGTGGCTGCATTAGACAGGTGGACTATAGTGTATAAACTCTACACTTATGCTTTTACAGAGAGATGGCTTTTATGAACAGGTGTCCACTATGGTTTCACTGCTGGTATGTCAAAAATCCATCAGCCTCAATGCATGCGTGTTTATCACTGTTTATTAATATCAAGAACTGATGTATACATCACTGATCCATTCACCTGCAGTATATATGCTACATGGATTTTTGTCATCTAGAAATAGCCTGAATGCTTCCAACCTGCCAGGTCATTTTTGAATTCTGGCATTAAATTACAGTGGACAGTATTGGGAAAATTGAGGTCAACAGGGAAGAATGCAAGTGCTACCAAAACCTTTTACAATATTAATGGCTCCCTTTTAATACAGAAAATACACAATCAACTGTGACCAACTTGATTTATGGGCACAATCTAGCCACATCACATGACAAAGTTAAATTTCAGTACATCTGCATTAGTGACCATGCATGGTCTACTCTTCATCATATCTAAATTGCATGTTCAAATGTATGTAATACTGTTTGTATCGGTGTGAATGGTTGGCACAATTCTTTGACAATTTTGAATTCAGATTTACTGCAATTTTATATCATCCGAGGACATCTGAGATTACAGAAACACTCTAGTCTACTTTTTCAACCATAACAATACTACACAGTTAACGGGTGTCTGGATTCAGTGGAATGGAGTGGTGGACTGGAATGTTACTTAGGTAATTTCAATTAGTGGTCACCTCTTTATAAAAGACCACCTCTTTACAAAGACCATTTTTCAGTTTTACTATAGTGCTTAAAATGCTGCTATGTTGTTGTTTTAGAGTGTATCCCCATAGGATAGTCTTGTGTGCCACATGCCTAGAAAAGTGATAATCTGATTTGTAATACAGCAACATACTCCATGCAAAAACAACTTGGCTGTACAAAAATGACATGCCCCACATCAAACTAAAAGTAACTGACATTGACTTGTGCAGTCTTGCTGCATTCCTAATTAACTCTAATTGGCTAGTAATTTAGCTGCCGTTTTTTCTCCTCTACAATGACTATTCCAATTCACTAGCCAATTAGATCTACAGTGATAACATGTGGCGCACAGTTCATTGATAGGACTGTCTTCTAGGGATACACTCTAAAACAACAACATGATAATTTAGACATTAAAGTAAAACGGTCTTTATAAAGAGGTGGTCTTTGTTAGAAGGTGGTCTTTGTGAAGAGGTGATCACTAATTGAAATTACCTAAGTACCGTTCCATTCCAGTCCACCATTCCATTTTATGCACTGAATCCAAACGCTCACAGTTGACTACTATATCACAGCAGTTATTTAGTTATTAATACTTGTCCTCAACTTCACCTCTGACATATAGTCCTGCTGGGATCAGGGCCACCCAGAGAAATTAAGGAGCCCAGGGCAAAGAGTTAAAGTGGGGCCCCAGAGACAAAGAGGTTTCCATTCTGAATCACAACTTTACCGAAGCTGTAAGTTGAAGACCAAAAAAAAAAAACAAAGGTCATGACCTGCTGACAATGACAATAGCTACCTCTCACCAATCATATCTCCTTATCTATAAGCTTGCTACACTGCTCCTCTGAAGAATACTGTGACTGCTCTATTAGAGTATATCGATCTTTTAAACGGGTATTCAAGGGGCCCTTCATGGGGCCTCCTGGGGCCCCTTTCAGGATGGGGCCCGGGGCAAAATGCCCCAGTTTCCCCCCACCTGTGGGCGGCCCTGGCTGGGATATAACTATATCAAGAAGAATAACATTTAAAAGGGCATTATAGTACAAATTTTACTTGTAAATATGCCTCTTGTATATATACTGTGAATTAAGATACTGTACAATCAAGAGTCCATAGTAGAGAGGACACTGAGCTAATTGCTGGCTGGTCAGAAGTGCAAGATACAGAAACCAATATCATATGCAGAGGCTACTCAAAACATGGAAGACTTAGACTTAACATGCTCGACTTAACAGTCATGCAGAGTAAGGAGATTCCACAGGCCAGGACGCACAGAGAGTGGCGCTTACTCGAGTCCACTCTATCATGGACTCTTGGTACAGTCCCTTACTCTAATAAAGCAATCAACCTTCAGTATTGTATAACTGACTGTGTGCTGCTAATTTTCTCATGTTTGTCACAAACTTTTCATTGGGTCAACTGGGGAAAATGTTTGATAAATAAATGGATAATTTGAGAATGAAGGTATGTTTGGTAGGATAATAATTATATAGATTTAAGGTAAGATACATTCATAGTAAAACCTGCATTCACATGTGTAGTGTACTGATCTGGATAAAGTGATGACTCAGCAGAGCTTGATGATATTGTAGAACAGTAATTTTGAATGAGTTGAGATTTTAATCAGTTGTGCAGTGAGTCAGGGAATACATGAGAGGAATGACCTACTCAGCAAGACAAAGGAGTGGCCATGGAATTACAGGCTAGGACATGTAAAAACGTAGTATTGTTCCATCATGGGATCCATGAGCAATTTCAACCTATTGGTATTGGTGATAAATGGTGGGGATAAAGTATACCACTACCTTTGTTAAACCAGGTAGATATTCCTGGTCAGGACTGATGCCAATTGTGATATAAATTATAGACCTCGCCTCTGATTACATGGGTATATGAGTAAGCCGCAGGTAGTTGTGTAGCTAGCCTAGTCAGTTGTTGCATAAAATCAGTGGAACATATGCTGCATGCAGATGGACTTTTATGAATACCAGCTGAGATGTCATCACCAGGGCTATAATTATATGGGACTATACACCACAGGAACTCGTTACCATTTTGTGAACATTTTCAGTTGTCTCAAGTTCTAGAAGATTATACCCTCTATCTATTTGGCCTGTTGCTTCTATTAATTCTTTCCATTATTCTTTCTTTGCAGTCAAGAGCCCATTTTTGTGGTATGTCATTCTGCAGATCAAAAAGTTCATTCATTCAGCCTACCATTACATTACCAAGTTTACTAAAACTAAAATGTTATATTTTACTGGTACTAAAACTAAACTAAAACCTGTACTAAAACAACACTAGCTGCATGATTTCATTTATTTGGGCTTAGACTGTGAATACCAGCTGGTACCAGTGCGTCTAATAGTTATTCATGGTAGTGGGCATGCATCATCATATCGGGAAGTCATATACACGTCACACAACTTCTAGTTGTGTAGTACTGTGCCAGTAGGTCATGTTGTCCAGTAGGTCATGTTGTCCAAGCAGATTCACATACCTATTTTGTGGATCTGCAAAGACAACATGCAGCCATATGACTGACCTACACAGTAGGTTGTGGTCTTGTGGTTGACAATTGGCCATGTATAAATTGTCTAATAGCGACCACTGTGTCACTCAAGAACTTGCATTTATATTCAATTTGCAAGTGTATACATATAGGTAACGCACTTACTACTGTGGGGCTCACTCTACACCGTGACAGTCAGGGTTGATTGTCCATTCCTTAGAGCTACCAAATCCTCGAAGATCATCTGCTTGGGATGCAGAGAATTACTTGCATCCTCAATTGGTATGTTGGTGTAATGACACAACACTGGAGTCTACAGTTGCATGTGTAATGTTTAAATAGACCAATTCAGCATGAACTAGAACTTCATGAACCAGAATATGTACAACTACTGGGCCAGCAGTTGTGAATACATTAATTATGTTGTTTTCGACAGTGTACTGGTTCAATATAGCTGGTATGTTCACTGTTAACTATTGGGTCATTACTTAGTCAAAGTAGTCAGTGGCAGATCTAGGATTTATAAAGGGGGGTTTCTGAAAATTAGGTAATTTTATAATCAGAATAAAAACAATAAGGTGTCTGAAGAGATGCCCCCATGCATGCATACACAGGAAATACAGGTCACTACTAAATGTAGTGAAGGTCACTACTAAAGTCTGCCACAATACTCACTATTTTTGTGTAGTGACATTCACTACTAATTAATTTAAGAATAGTGAATGTCACTACTTAAAAATAGTGAGCATTGTAGTAAAAATTAGTAGCCAGTGAAATTCACTAATTTTGTTAGTGTGAAGTTTTAGAGACTCCAAGATTGAATTTTAGGTGCTGCAAATCCAGTGCTTTAAACTCTGAAAAAAGATGGGCAAAAGTTGTGACTAAGCTGCATAGCTTTGATTACTATAAGAGTACTTAGTGCATGACTGCTCTATTAGAGTATCTCGATCATTTCTAATGTGTGGCTTTGCTGAGTGGGAGGTCAAAGCATATAGCTATGGTCAAAGTATGAGTTTGGATGCTAGTTAAATGCAATTGCAATCACTACTAAACTAGTGGTATACACAGTATTGTGCTATGGTAAGTTGTCAATGCAGCAATAATATAGCTAGACTGGCTGCCACCAAGTTTAAAGGGGGTTCTGTAAAAACCACAGAAACCAACATAGATCCACCTTGTATGCACAGTATAAAGAGAGAAAACCATCATTAAAGATGCATGAACAGGCATGAATTACATAAATGAAATGTGGTGTGCCCTCAGACTCACTTGACCACATATGACAAATTAAATGCCAAAGGTGGGCACGGCAAGAAAAATTACTAAATTAAAAATAATTGAAGTATCACTTGGTGTGAGTCCATTCTGCACAGTCCCTAGCTAAAAATATTTTCCTCAAAGCCGAGATAGAAATTCCTACTGTATCATCGAGAAGTGACTTTGAAACTGATTGATTGAAGATGTTCACAATACAAAGCAGTGCTATCAATGAGGATGGCAATTAGTGGCCCAGAACACTAACTTCATTAGTGTCATATTGAGATGGGACTCCTAAACAATCTATCTCAGACAAGATCTGATATTCCTCCTTACACTGTTTTTGGTCTCTGGCTGATTCAAGGTGTTCTAGGGGTCAGTGAATGCCACTGAATTACTGATTTCATTGTAGAGAACAATGTCAGGGTCTGCCTGGCTGACAGCATTGCCTTTAGCAGAGCAGGGATTCCATCTGATGAAGCAAGAATTTTGGGATGCCTTGCATCTTAGATATGGCTGGAAGCTCCTGAACATACCCAGTCACTGTGTTTGTGGGGTCCCATTTTCTGCGGATCATGCTATGATTTGCAGACATGGAGGCCTCACATTTGTTCGCCACAATGCTTTGCGAAACATCACTGCAGAGTGGCTTTCCAAGACGTGTCATGGTGTGGCTCTTGAGCCACCTTTACAGCCACTTACTGGGGAGATCATTGCACCTAAGACTGCCAACCGTCAAGATGAGGCTAGGGCAGACATACATGCTAGGGGATTCTGGGGGCAGCGGCAAAGTGCCTTTTTTGACGCAAGGATGTTTCATCCTAATGCACCGAGCTACTGCAACACCAGTGTCCCCTCTTTGTATCAACGTCACGAGGCACAGAAGAAACGTGAGTATGGTGACCGTGTCAGAGAGGTTGAGCAGGCCTCCTTCACTCCCCTTGTGTTTGCGACCACTGGAGGTATGGGAAGGGAGGCAATAGTTTTCTACCGTCGTTTGGCTGACCATCTATCTCGCCGCGGCTCTACTAGTTACAGTCAGACTCTGGCTTTTATCCGATGCACATTGTCTTTTTCTCTACTTCGGTCAGCTACAATGTGCATACGTGGAAGTAGGTCCATCTCGCATCGCTCCTCTGATGCCTCTCCTGAGATGGGCCGCATTGATGAGCACAGGGACTTTTAAACTTTTAGCAATCTGGTCCTTTTTATTCAGTTGTCCAGCACGTGCTTTCTTTGTGCTGGGGGTGGTAGGCAAGGGCAGTCCATCCAGCCCGGGGGGGGGAAGAAAATGATTATCTTAATACTTTTTTACAATGTCAGGGCGGTAAGGCGTTACCATTATAAGAAGGAAGGAATAGTACTCACTACTCACAGACTCATCATAGCCGGTGACATGGTAAATCTGCACTACACTTCTGATAAGCAGGAGCCAATATGTATGTAGTTGTGATACTGACATAGCTATTCAGGAACTTCCAGCACCAGAAAGATGAAAACACACTCAGGTACTTTTTTACATCAAGATCTTCTTTTCATGGTCACGGTTGCAATTACCATCAGCTGGAATTTCCGTCTTCCGTCCGGCCACATCCGTTCAGTGTCCTCTCTGACTCTTCGGTAAGTCGTTGTGCGAGTGTGTTGCAGAATTCGACCATACACAATCCATGCAATCTGGACTCAGCTGGTAAAGCAGATAAAAACAAACAAAAAACAAGTATTCTATCAACTTCCTTATAAGAGGTCTAAGGCGGAGTCAGGGCTTACAGTCACGTGATTTTGCGCGTTCCACCCTCTGACCTCCTCCGCTTAGTGTGAATAAGACCGAATGGCTACCCCAGCAAAGTACTACGAGGCATACAAGACTGCCTATCCCAAGTTGATAAAAGCCCTTCCCATTGACGATATACTCCCTGACTTAGTGGCAGGAGGAGTTCTTCCTGGGAAGTTGAAAGCGAGAATGGACGCCATGACAGTTAGTAGTGATAAAGTAAAACTTATGTTGGATGAAATGGAGGGCGGATTAAAAGCACAAATTCCAGATCAGTTCGAGAGTCTCATTAAAGTGATGGAAACGTTTGCTGAAGATGAAGGTCATATCGTTGTTAAAAAGTTGGTAAATGATATCCGAACCACGATTAATTCTGGGGGAACTACGAGCAGGCAGACTTCTAGTGAGAAGACAACTAGGCAGACATCAGAGTCAACTGACTTTGCATCTCCTCCTGCTTATACACCATCTTCACCATCTTATACACCAGCAGCACCCACTTACACACCAGCAGCACCAAAGGTGCAGCAACAATCTCTACGTCTTGAAACTGATATGCAGGTTGGTATTAATTGTGCTGGTTATGAATTGATGCATTCCTTTGTAGCAACTCTATGTGGCAGATTCGGCTGTACCGGACTTGTGCAGTGGTTCGGCACAGATCAGATGGAAGGAAGGAGCTCCTGCACCATTTGCTGGCATAGATCATGTTCTGGTAGTGTACAATGGAGCAATTTATTGTGGAGGTGGAAGTACCAAAGATGGTCCTCTTTTTACAGTTTACGTTTACTATCCAGACACCAACACATGGGGCCCTCCTATTGACACTCCTCACAAACTATTTGGTATGACAGTCATCATGGATAAACTAGTAATAGTTGGAGGAAGGCCAGTGTCCGGTGATGTTACAGGGAAAGTACTGTATCTAGATCGAGGTCGCTGGTATGACTATACAGAAATGCCTACAGCAAGGTCTGCTTGTTTTGCTTGCACTCGTCAGTCAAACATGATTGTGATGGGAGGTTGGGATGGCCACAATGAGCTTCGTACCACTGAAGTATATGACAACACCACTGGCCAATGGTTCAAGTGTACTGATCTCCCAATACCACTTTATGATTTAGATGCCATTGTATTGGGCGACGTACTTTTTGTGATAAATGGCAATACAACTGGTGGCGACTTTACTTTAAAGACATATGCTACCTCTCTGAATACTTTGTCTAGTCGTCAGCTAAACTGGCAAGCCCTTGCAGATACCCCACAGGCTGCAATGTGTGGTACTGGTGCAGGCAACAAATACTTGTTGTGTGTGGGAGGAAGAACGAAGACCGGTAGTGTATGTGTTCTTCAGAGTGATGGTTCCAGCCTAAGCAACGCAAGGTGGAAAGTAATAGGCAGCATACCAGCTGTGCATTACTACACAGCAGCTATTTGTATGGGCAACCAAATTTTTGTAATCTCTGGAAAGGACTATGAGACAGAAATGCATAATGGCGTGTCTATTGGTACATTCTATTGACATTTCCCCTGCTTTTCATGACTATCAATAGGTTTTATTTGACAATCTAGCAAACACCTTGTCTGTTTTTTGTGTTTTCAATTTTATTTTATCATCTTAAATGACCTAATACTTCAAGGGGGTGTCACTCCAATAAGCACTGTACTACGATCTGCGACCGCGGTCAAGATCGATTTTCGATTTTTACCGTTGACTTTTATCGAAATTTTGTCTTGACCACTGACCTGTTTCCGTTTATTTTCGCTATATTTTCGTGCACTACTTACTCGCGAAGCTTTGACCGTGTTGGGAAAACAGCTTGACCGTTGTTCTTCGTGAAAAATCGGTCTTGTTCATTGACCTTTAGCTTTGACCGCGGTCGCAGATCGTAGTACAGTGTATATTGGAGTGACACCCCCTTGATACTTGTTCACCTTTTGGCGCATAGGACTTGTATAAGGCCCCTATTTGGTGATTATTAGTTTCTCATCCACCGCCCGCATCCTTCTTAAGCTACCGCATGGTAAGCCATTATTTACTCTGCGCATGCTCAGAAGAACACGTGATACCAAACTGTTATAATTTTTGTTGATGAACGCTACAATGCGCTATATATCACCAGGAGAACTGTTGTTTTCCTTAGCAAATTGCTGCAGTGCCAGTTGCAATCGTGCTCTATCGACTTCATCAAAGCAGGCTTTCAGTTGTCCGTAGAAAAACAGTTGGCGATTACGAAAACTAGGTGAAGGCCGGAAATGTTTGTAGTAAGAAAGAAAGACAATTTGGACAAGGTCTGTACATCAGTGTGTTAATATTATAAATAATGGCATAATGGTAATACCCTCCCGCCCGCATCATAACAATTAGAAAGGCTGGATGAGAAACTAATAATCACCGAATAGGGGCCTAAGCACAGGCCATTTACTTTCAATAATAGCTCAGCATGAATCAGGACAGCCCTAGGATATAGCTGACAAAGTAAGCGCTATCTGGAAATAGGTTTCGCGTTATTTACACCTCGGGTGTAAAAGATCTCTACTAATTGCTAAAAGTCACAAGTTTGGTCTTGGCCGTGTTCTCCATTTACTGTAGAGATCTCTTGATCACGTTCCGTAGGGCAAGAATTTTTCGTGGGATACAAATTTTCGTGGATTCCTGTACAAGTTGTATGGAGATCGATGTCTAAACCACAAAAATTTCTTTCCCAACGGTAGATCGTAAACCATCTGGATTGATTAAATCGCTCACTCAGCTAGATTTAACCTTTTCAGTTGCTATGCCTTCGCAGTACTGAGCCTATTGCTCACTTGTACGTGTCGGTCACCTTTGGCTCTGAAAATATCGTACAAAGGTAGAAGGACCGTCTGCATTATAAATATTTATGTGGAGGAGCAAACTGCGCTAGATTAAGGGTGGGACTGGTTGAGAACAAAGGGTGGGGCTGGCTCTTGTCTTGATTAGCAGTTTCGCGCCGCATGTGATAGCTTTTATACACCCGGATGGAATTTTATATCGTGGATTACACATCCGTTGTCATATTTTTGGGTTCGACCAAATAGCCAATCAAATGTGAGGACTTCCATTCAAATTTTGTTCTCATTGGCCCATTTTCACGTGACACCATAGACATTGGTGACCACGGATGTGCAATCCGCGATACTTAGACCTGTGAAAAGACTATAAAAGCCTGTGAATACAGGGAGCCAGAAACATGTATATGTGGAATGTGTAGATGTTGGTGGAGCGCTGAAAAAATTCCAGTAGCTAACTTGATCCCAAGCAACATGCTATTAATAGGAAGCCACAACAGCTGGAATATTTGTTAGTACAGCATTGCTTCATTAAAGCTGGTATATAGGAAATATCATCATATATATTTTAAATCTGTGTAACATTCACTGTTGGTTTCCAAAGTTGATAGTTTTAATGCTGTCATATCATATAGATGCAGAAAATTATATAGACAGATCATCCCAGCCGGATTTGAATTTTATAAAGCTTCTCTTTTTAGCTGTTTAAGGTTCTGTATCATTTATGATTATGTGCATTGTTAAAACAAAAGTGCTATGGTAGCACCTAGAACTAGAGGTGTGACTGGAGCAGGAGCACTTTTAGGAGTTACTATATACACTGTAAATTCGGAAGTATGAATTTTGTACTAAGGCAAAGGGATAACTTCTATACATGTGGTAACTTGAGTATATATGATGGTTATACTAGCACTCAGTTGCCACATGCAGGAGTCATCCCTTCGTATGAAATCCATACTTTTGAATTTACAGTGTATAGTATATCATGCAGTGTGATCATGTGGGGGGGTGCATTTATGGGGTTCTTGGGGTTCTCCCTCCGAAAGCAACAGGAATGCCAAGCTATCTATAGTTTGGCAGCACAAATTTATAGAATACATGGGAACAGGCAGTATAGCTACACTGAAATAGAAAACTTACATTGATTCGAGAACAAGGGTTTGCATTGAAAGAAGATCGAAATACTCTAATAGAGCAGTCAGATCTATTCCAATAGAGCAGTCAAAACTACTCTGATAGAACATTCCAATAACAGAATACAGTTTTTAAAACAGTTGTTAAAAGAATGATATAAATGTAATACTACAGTAACTTGAATTTTATGGAATGAGAGTTTTTCTATATATCTTGAGTTTTTGTATTTCAATTGGATAATTTTGAATAATGTATTTGGATAGTCACAAACCATGACATTTAGGACTTAAAAGGGAACCAAGCATATATTGAAAATAGTTCATACTATAATATTGATGAAATCATATAAATCTAGTAAATTCTGAAGCACTTTACAAGTTCAAAATCTATCAGCGGTTTGGAGCTGTGCCCCAACCCCCTGCACTTAATTATAACTCATTACCATGTAAATCTGGAACTCACCTTGAATACGCCCCTGATGTGCTGTGCACAGACCTGCACAGAATTGCATGCATGTATTTAGTACACTTGCTGATGCAGTTTTGACAATTGTAACAACAACTGTGCTGGTGTATTCCAAAAGTTAACAATAGCTACATTTGAATAATGTAGCAATATTAATCAACTCTGCACACTTAAAGGACATCCTGGCTGAGCTGTGGTCAACATAATATTACAAAATGTGGTTATCTCATGGTTCTCAGCTCCTGACAGACTTTATTGCAGCATGTGAAGAGTTTAAACTTTAGGATGAAACTCCATAAGGCATGCAGACAACATTAGGTGGCTAGCAGGAGATGTCCATGTAGTAGTGGAGTGGGAGTGGCTAGCTGTATCACAGATGGTTCTTTTTTACATGTTTATCCAGATACCAAGTACGTAGCTATAGCTAATTCTACTGAAACTGCTTATCACTCATTCAGCATGACAGTCATAAAGGATGTAAATGTGCTTGCAATAGTTAGAGGAAAGCCAAGATCAGGATCACAACCAAAGTATGTACACTATATATTTTTTTCCAATGCATAATGAGGTCTGGCTGTTTTGCTTGCACCTACAAAAAATCAAGGGTGGAATGAATTCTGTCATGCTGCTACAACAATACCACTGTGGTCATTCCAATCTATACATTATATTACATACATCTTTAAACATCAGAAATCCTTTCTAGAGCAGTACTGATGCAGGTATACAAATATTTGGAAGACATTCAAGGAGTGTAGCTGTGTATGTGTGCGCTGTGTGCAGAGTGATTGCTCCAGCTTGAACAATGCAAGATGGAAGAAAGTATATTAGTACCAGCTGTTCATTACTATATACATCAACTTTATTGGGTGGGCAACCAAATTTTTGTCATTGCAGGAAAACACTATAAGACAGATATACACAATGTTGTATTCACGCATAAGCCCACATTCTACAAGCTTACTGAATACTGATACATTAAGACATACACATGCAGCGATTAGTTTGATATAATACAGGCTTAGCTGCATGGCTATAAGCCTGTTGAGTCACAGCATATTGTATAAAAACTAACTGAATGAATTAAGGTTTATTGATTGAATGACCATTTACAGTGCAAGCATGTATATAGCATTCTTGTTATTTCTTAACTATACCACACTTATATAATTAATTACCATGTACAGTGGAGCCTCTCTTATCTGGGCAGTCTGGTACATACTAGTGTCTGTATCTCAACAATGTCTGTAACTAAGAAATTGCTTGCAGTAACTGTTTTGAATGCTATTATTGCTATCACTGAGTTCAGGGGCGGTGGAGCAGGCCAAAGAGTGAGGGGGCCAGGCCAGCTGTAAGCTGAAGACAAAAAAAGAAGGTAACTACCTGCTGACAATAGCTGCTCTCCACCAACTATATCTCCTTATTTATAACTACACATATGTAGCTAAGTAGCTTGCTACACTACTTCTCTGAATATTGTGACTGCTCTATTAGAGTATCTAGATCCTGACTGTTCTATTAGACCACTCCAAGATAATTCCTTGTTTCCCATTTCATTTACCTCAAAAATACATGCGGGCAGGCGGTTCATTATCCATTATTCATTATAGATATTTCCACTTATTTTTAAAATTCATAACTAACTTACAGGTAAGAATACAGTAGAAATATTTAAACTAAGAACCTGAACAGTGAATTAGCTAAATAGGCTTTCTGAATGCTAAACTAGTTACTGCTATGCAATCACAGGATAAATAGTGAATAAAATGTTCAGTTGACAGCAATAATGAATGACCATGTTGGAAGAGAATCTGCATGTGGGCAGGAAATGGGAAACAATGAATTTTCTTGGAGTGGCCTAATAGAGTATCTCGATCTTTTCTTGCAAACATTGTCCCATAAAAGTGGGGGGGCCATGGCCCCTTGGCCCCCCATCTCCACCGCTCATGAATGAGTTTTGTAGTGTATACAGTTTAGTGGGTAGATATAGAGGGGGAAGTCACTACAGAGCATTCTTGGTCACTCCCCTGGGCAGTAAAATTGTTTTATCACCTAGCAATTATAAGTGACCTGTAGAATAAACAAGCCACCTAACAGGTGAACAGAGGAAGACTGAGTGTGGCCCCGACTAGACATTGGGTGACCTGCTGTTTGAACTCTGGATTTTTTCCCTTACTTTGGCCCCTTTTCTGGTACACCTTATCAGCTATTAGTTATTAAGTCAAGTCATTGAGTCTAAGTCCTTGTAAGGCTGTAGCACATGTTGCTGTCAGACCTTCAGTGCTGGTCACTGTAAAGTGTTAATAATAACAATAATAATAAAGGGGCTATTGGAAACAGTGGAACTGTAAACCAGAAACAGAAAGTGGATAGAGTAAAACCCTTGTTAGTGGCCACCTCTTAAAGACCACCTTCTTACAAAGACCACCTCCATGAATACTTAGATATTAATAAAGGCTAAGGCATACTGACCTTATAAGATCACTTTATGGTCACCTGTCATAAAGACCACCCTCTTTACAAAGAACATCTCTGCACATTGCAATAATATCTGTTTCATGACTTGATCAAAACAGCTAGGTCAGCTAAAACAGGTATGGTTATCTCCTTATGAGACCTATCTAGCTGACACATTCTGGTGTAAACTAAGCGATGATGGTAGATGACTTGAGTAATGATCCCTTTCTATGAGTCTTGAAATACATATTTGACTATTACTATGTGAAGAGGTGGTCTCTGTAAAGAGGTGGTCTTTGACCATAAAGTAGTCTAATTATTAGACCATCAAGTATGCCTTAACTATCTGTAGAACCTAATTACAATTTATGGTCTTTGTGCAGAGGTGGTCTTTGTAAAAAGTAGGTGGAAGCAACTTTTAGGCTCCCTCCTTGTGCTTTCATCTAACCCAAACTTCATTATTGTCTATAAACTACAAGTCACGTGACTTTAATTTGGGCTGTACAGACAACGGAGGTGAGGTCCGGATAAGGGAGGTTCCACTGTACTGATATTACATTATGCTAAAGACTGCATCTATAATGTACATAATATTATATGTGCAAACTGAGGCTGCACATTATTAATAATGAGGTTTGGCTATAGTGGTAAGGTAGACTGAAATTAATAAGTGGCCAGGGTAGGCAATTATTTCGTTGAACTTTGTATAACTTTTTGCAGTTTTCAGGCATGCTAGTCCTTTGAAATATATTTGATTGTTCTATTAGAGTGTTTGATTGTAATATCAGGTGAGATTTTGAGCTTTTACCCTCAGATATGTATTTCATTCATATTATATTGGAGGTAACAGTCAATCAATTAAGAGGGCCTGCATGCTCTTATGATTCAATCGTGTGTGTGGAGGGGGGGGGGGGGGGCAGTCCCCTAATGCTACCTAAAAAGTGTATGATAGCTATACAAAATTAATAGAGTATAGCTATTGCTACAATGGTACAATACAAGGAGACCTTAAAAGGTTTGTCCACCAATAGCCAGTCTAGCTATTCATTAGTTGTGTTATTACTATGAGAGCTAGCTACTTTTCTATGTTTCTGTTTACAAATAGGCTAGTAAGAGAAATATTTAGGGTGACTACAGTGGAACTTCCTTTATCCATATCTCCATTATCCAGGCACCTCTGCTGTCTGTTCAGCCCAAATTAGTCATGTGGCTTGTACAATAATGAAGTTTGGGTTAGATGAAAGCACAAAGAGGAAGCCTAAAAGTTGCTGTTCACCTGTTAGGTGGCTTGTTTATTCTACTAATCATAACTACCACTTGGTTGCTAGGTGATAAAACATTTTTACAGCCCAGCGGAGTGACCATGAATGCTCTGTAGTGACTTAATTACTAATTAATTAACTCTCTACCCACTAAATTGTATATAGTAAAAACTGGGTTATATAGTATAACAGGCATCATTGGTTGATTACACGCTACTAGGAGTGGTTTGTATTTTTGCATGTAAGTTGACTATGATGTTGTTTGGGATTATCAGATTGTTTGGATTTCCTTTGTTAAGTTCTTCTATACCAGTCTTTTGTGCTTCAAGTGCTCAAAATTGGTTCTATCTGGTGAGAAACAAACTGTTTAATACGTATAAGTATTATCATTTTGATGCAGCATTAACTGCTGAATTTGAAAGAAGTGATGATAAATTATATCTGATCCGGTTATGTTGGAACACAACTAGTATCGGTCTATGCTTACTCTCCTTCCTTTTACCTACTCTCAGTACCTTTGTCACTGCAAAATACAGTCTGGCACAACTCAGAAATCACCATTTTATCGGCTTCGAGTACGATAGAAGAGTCCCACAATGAGTCGAGCAGTGTTCTGGCTGGGTAAAACCAATGTTTAACATTGCCAATTGCAAATTGATGTGATCCAGCAATTTATGCAAACGGTTTAACTGTATTCGTTCTTGCCAGTATTTTAGCTGCATGTTTCTTGTAGCTATTTTATTAATTTATCAATATTTATTTGGTAATTAGCAAAGCCCGTTATGGGTAACTAAAGCACACAAAGTGTTTCAAGTATGTTACATTCTATTCTCTGTGAATGCTGTCCCACTAGGGACCTGTGAGAAGTATCATCAGTGTAAACGATTCTTAAAAAGTGCCCAAATCTAATGTCCAGATCCATAATATCAAGATAAACTATTCCCCCAATTTTTGGTAAAAAAAAGAATAGAATTTAATTTTTTTATTTAGCTATTTTTTATTTTTATTTATTTTTTGATAAAAAAAAGAAAAGTATTTAATTAACCCTTTGGCTACCTCTTATACTTCCTCCCCTTTGGCCCAATGCTATCGCCGAGCTGAACTGGATAAGAAGAGAATGTATGATGAGTACATGAGGTATAGAGAGGGTAACTTTCTCTCCGGTATTTTCTTGCTCTGGTGGGATTGGTCCAGCTGCAACTGTGGTCTACAAAAGGCTCACAACACTGATCTCTGAGAAACGTGGTCATCCTTACAGCCAGACACTGTTTTGGATCAGATGTAAACTTTCTTATTCGTTACTTCATTCTGCAGTGATGTGTATAAGAGGATCCAGATCAAGCCATCACAGGTGTATTAAATTTACAAGATCCAGCTATTGACCTGGCCTGTTCCAACAGTTTGGAATTGGAGTAATTTAAAAAAAAGAAATACCTGTAATGGTTCATTACCCTGTTTATGAGGTACATGAACTTTGCTTCTCCGCGGAAGTTGCGGTTACGCATTTTGACGTAATTGTGATGTACAAGTATGATTTTATTTTTTATAAAATTTTACCGGTTAGCTCACTTAATTAGCTTGTCAATGTGTTAATGAAACGGAGCGAGAGATTGAGAGAGAGAGAAAGAGAAGACAGGGCTATTAAACATGAAGATTTTAACGATTTTCACCTTTGCTTCTGTGATTTCCTCGATGATTTCAGGTACGAGATGTACGTAGCTAGTTGTCAATGCATTGTCATGTTTGTGTACAGTGTTGTACTTGTAGCAAGTTTAATGCGTCGTAGATCCTGGCATCAATGATGTGATGCCGATTTCGCGTTTCGGCTTGGGGTGGGGTGTAGCCGGGGGTGTCACGCAGGTATGAGCTGTAAGTAGATCTGCGACCGACCTACCGAAACTTCGCTTTGACCTGTGAGTAATCCTTTTTCAACCGATGACTTAGCGATGATGTTTCAGCACTTTTCGATTGTGGGCTGGAAATTTTTACCCTTGACCGTTGACTTTGCACGAATTTGGTTGGCTTTGACCTTTGACTTAGACTTTAACCGCGGTCACAGATCTACCTACAGTGAGTATGAGCTACCTGAACTTTGCTTCCCCACGGAAGTTGCGGTTACGCATTTTGACGTAATTTAGTGATGTAAACAATAGATTTATTTTTTAAATAAAATTTTACCGGTTAACTCACTTAGCTTGTCAATGTGTTAATGAAACGGAGCGAGAGATTGAGAGAGAGATTGAGAGAGAGAGAGAGAAAGAGAGGACAGGGCTATTAAACATGAAGATTTTAACAATTCTCACCTTTGCTTCTGTGATTTCCTCGATGATTTCAGGTACGAGATGTACGTAGCTAGTTGTCAATACATTGTCATGTCTGTGTACAGTGTTGTACTTGTAGCAAGTTTAATGCGTCGTAGATCCTGGCATCAATGATGTGATGCCGATTTCACGTTTCGGCTTGGGGTGGGGTGTAGCCGGGGGTGTCACGCAGGTATGAGCTGTAAGTAGATCTGCGACCGACCTACCGAAACTTCGCTTTGACCTGTGAGTAATCCTTTTTCAACCGATGACTTAGCGATGATGCGATTGTGGGCTGGAAATTTTTACCCTTGACCGTTGACTTTGCACGAATTTGGTTGGTTTTGACCTTTGACTTAGACTGTAACCGCGGTCGCAGATCTACCTACAGTGAGTACCTGTGTCGATATGCAGTGCTTATCAATTGGAAATTATATACTAGTCTCGTGCCCAGACCACTTTTTTTCTTTTTGTGTGGGGGCGGAGAAAAAAGGGTCTGGTGGATCACCAATGCTTTTTTGTGTAGCCGGATGTACAACTTTTGAGGATCATTGATTAGTGGTGATGAATAGCAAAGGCCTGTTAATGAAGTGACAATAGGAAAACGGCAAGTGTTGGGACCTTCCACTCTTGTTCAACAGGGTTCATGGGTACACAGTCTTTGAACTTTCATTGAAATACTCTAATAGAGTAGTCACATACTCAAATAACAAGAGTCAACTGTATAATTAATAATCAATAATCACCTTCTGCCTGCGTCAGTTTTTGCTCTACTAGGTGATGGGAAACAAGTAATATAATAATGATGGCCCAATGCTGCATCCTTGGGCATGCACGTGCTGTATTTCCCATTGTTGCTTCGTTAACAGGCCTTTGCTATTCATTGCCACTAATCAACTATCCCTAAAAACTGTGGATCCAGCTTCACAAAAAAGTATTGGCGATCTACCAGACCCTTTTTTCTCCAACCCCACACAAAAAGAATAATAAGTGGTCTGGGCAAAAGACTAGCTAGCGCCTACTTCGAGAATGAGTGTGAATTGAGGGGCAATATTTTCAAGGTTGAACAATATAAAAATAATTTTTTTGTTGTTCAGCAATCCCATATGGAAGCCTAAAACTTTCATGCTGCTATAAAAGCTTTTTAGTCAAATCCTATTTCTCCGCATGGTGCTTATCGTTTGCAACTTTTGGAGCAGGTGCTTATAATTTCCAATTGATAAGCACTGTGCAGAGAAATAGGGTTTGGCTGTGACCATGATTGAGTAATCTTGGTTATGTAATCAACACATGCTTTCTCCCATGGCAGTGACAGTAGCTATATCTACATATTGTGTTATAATTTCAAATACATGTAATACCATGTATTGTACGTAGCTGTTTGCAGATAGTGCTGTGTGTGAGTGTTAGTGAGCAATACATAAACTTTTGGCTTACAATTTGTAGCAATAATGAAAACCGCTCTAATGTATGACTATCACACTGTATGTGATTTGATGCATTTGATAGTAAAGATGTTAGTGTGGTTATTGTACACAGTCGCTGGTAATTTTCACCTCCAAGTATTACATTTTTCAGTAAAATTAGATCAGTAATGATGATGATGTCATGCATGGGTTGCATGATCTTATCAAGTGACATATCTGTGTGTGGGTGTTTGTAAAACCATTACATTCTGTGGGGGAAAATTGGCTTTTGTTATTCCATAGTTATTCCCACACAGATGATAAATGTTGCCTGATGATAAAGTGAGTAGCGGATGTATTTTAACAGTAATGAAGTAAAACAAAACTCCATGCAAGTGTTTAATGCACATAGACATGTAAATGCTGTGCTGTCTATTGTCTATAGCACTTTAAGATTCTGCTTGTACTGTACTACACATTTGTTGGCATGTCTATTAACTCACTCACTGGGCAGTATATTACTAAATATCTGTTATAGGAACTATTCAAATATCACACATTGAATTATTTGTTTATGTTGACAAAACTGTCACATAAACAAATAATTCAATGCCTGCCTGCCTGCCTGCCTGCCTGCCTGCCTGCCTGCCTGCCTGCCTGCCTGCCTGCCTGCCTGCCTGCCTGCCTGCCTGCCTGCCTGCCTGCCTGCCTGCCTGCCTGCCTGCCTGCCTGCCTGCCTGCCTGCCTGCCTGCCTGCCTGCCTGCCTGCCTGCCTGCCTGCCTGCCTGCCTGCCTGCCTGCCTGCCTGCCTGCCTGCCTGCCTGCCTGCCTGCCTGCCTGCCTGCCTGCCTGCCTGCCTGCCTGCCTGCCTGCCTGCCTGCCTGCCTGCCTGCCTGCCTGCCTGCCTGCCTGCCTGCCTGCCTGCCTGCCTGCCTGCCTGCCTGCCTGCCTGCCTGCCTGCCTGCCTGCCTGCCTGCCTGCCTGCCTGCCTGCCTGCCTGCCTGCCTGCCTGCCTGCCTGCCTGCCTGCCTGCCTGCCTGCCTGCCTGCCTGCCTGCCTGCCTGCCTGCCTGCCTGCCTGCCTGCCTGCCTGCCTGCCTGCCTGCCTGCCTGCCTGCCTGCCTGCCTGCCTGCCTGCCTGCCTGCCTGCCTGCCTGCCTGCCTGCCTGCCTGCCTGCCTGCCTGCCTGCCTGCCTGCCTGCCTGCCTGCCTGCCTGCCTGCCTGCCTGCCTGCCTGCCTGCCTGCCTGCCTGCCTGCCTGCCTGCCTGCCTGCCTGCCTGCCTGCCTGCCTGCCTGCCTGCCTGCCTGCCTGCCTGCCTGCCTGCCTGCCTGCCTGCCTGCCTGCCTGCCTGCCTGCCTGCCTGCCTGCCTGCCTGCCTGCCTGCCTGCCTGCCTGCCTGCCTGCCTGCCTGCCTGCCTGCCTGCCTGCCTGCCTGCCTGCCTGCCTGCCTGCCTGCCTGCCTGCCTGCCTGCCTGCCTGCCTGCCTGCCTGCCTGCCTGCCTGCCTGCCTGCCTGCCTGCCTGCCTGCCTGCCTGCCTGCCTGCCTGCCTGCCTGCCTGCCTGCCTGCCTGCCTGCCTGCCTGCCTGCCTGCCTGCCTGCCTGCCTGCCTGCCTGCCTGCCTGCCTGCCTGCCTGCCTGCCTGCCTGCCTGCCTGCCTGCCTGCCTGCCTGCCTGCCTGCCTGCCTGCCTGCCTGCCTGCCTGCCTGCCTGCCTGCCTGCCTGCCTGCCTGCCTGCCTGCCTGCCTGCCTGCCTGCCTGCCTGCCTGCCTGCCTGCCTGCCTGCCTGCCTGCCTGCCTGCCTGCCTGCCTGCCTGCCTGCCTGCCTGCCTGCCTGCCTGCCTGCCTGCCTGCCTGCCTGCCTGCCTGCCTGCCTGCCTGCCTGCCTGCCTGCCTGCCTGCCTGCCTGCCTGCCTGCCTGCCTGCCTGCCTGCCTGCCTGCCTGCCTGCCTGCCTGCCTGCCTGCCTGCCTGCCTGCCTGCCTGCCTGCCTGCCTGCCTGCCTGCCTGCCTGCCTGCCTGCCTGCCTGCCTGCCTGCCTGCCTGCCTGCCTGCCTGCCTGCCTGCCTGCCTGCCTGCCTGCCTGCCTGCCTGCCTGCCTGCCTGCCTGCCTGCCTGCCTGCCTGCCTGCCTGCCTGCCTGCCTGCCTGCCTGCCTGCCTGCCTGCCTGCCTGCCTGCCTGCCTGCCTGCCTGCCTGCCTGCCTGCCTGCCTGCCTGCCTGCCTGCCTGCCTGCCTGCCTGCCTGCCTGCCTGCCTGCCTGCCTGCCTGCCTGCCTGCCTGCCTGCCTGCCTGCCTGCCTGCCTGCCTGCCTGCCTGCCTGCCTGCCTGCCTGCCTGCCTGCCTGCCTGCCTGCCTGCCTGCCTGCCTGCCTGCCTGCCTGCCTGCCTGCCTGCCTGCCTGCCTGCCTGCCTGCCTGCCTGCCTGCCTGCCTGCCTGCCTGCCTGCCTGCCTGCCTGCCTGCCTGCCTGCCTGCCTGCCTGCCTGCCTGCCTGCCTGCCTGCCTGCCTGCCTGCCTGCCTGCCTGCCTGCCTGCCTGCCTGCCTGCCTGCCTGCCTGCCTGCCTGCCTGCCTGCCTGCCTGCCTGCCTGCCTGCCTGCCTGCCTGCCTGCCTGCCTGCCTGCCTGCCTGCCTGCCTGCCTGCCTGCCTGCCTGCCTGCCTGCCTGCCTGCCTGCCTGCCTGCCTGCCTGCCTGCCTGCCTGCCTGCCTGCCTGCCTGCCTGCCTGCCTGCCTGCCTGCCTGCCTGCCTGCCTGCCTGCCTGCCTGCCTGCCTGCCTGCCTGCCTGCCTGCCTGCCTGCCTGCCTGCCTGCCTGCCTGCCTGCCTGCCTGCCTGCCTGCCTGCCTGCCTGCCTGCCTGCCTGCCTGCCTGCCTGCCTGCCTGCCTGCCTGCCTGCCTGCCTGCCTGCCTGCCTGCCTGCCTGCCTGCCTGCCTGCCTGCCTGCCTGCCTGCCTGCCTGCCTGCCTGCCTGCCTGCCTGCCTGCCTGCCTGCCTGCCTGCCTGCCTGCCTGCCTGCCTGCCTGCCTGCCTGCCTGCCTGCCTGCCTGCCTGCCTGCCTGCCTGCCTGCCTGCCTGCCTGCCTGCCTGCCTGCCTGCCTGCCTGCCTGCCTGCCTGCCTGCCTGCCTGCCTGCCTGCCTGCCTGCCTGCCTGCCTGCCTGCCTGCCTGCCTGCCTGCCTGCCTGCCTGCCTGCCTGCCTGCCTGCCTGCCTGCCTGCCTGCCTGCCTGCCTGCCTGCCTGCCTGCCTGCCTGCCTGCCTGCCTGCCTGCCTGCCTGCCTGCCTGCCTGCCTGCCTGCCTGCCTGCCTGCCTGCCTGCCTGCCTGCCTGCCTGCCTGCCTGCCTGCCTGCCTGCCTGCCTGCCTGCCTGCCTGCCTGCCTGCCTGCCTGCCTGCCTGCCTGCCTGCCTGCCTGCCTGCCTGCCTGCCTGCCTGCCTGCCTGCCTGCCTGCCTGCCTGCCTGCCTGCCTGCCTGCCTGCCTGCCTGCCTGCCTGCCTGCCTGCCTGCCTGCCTGACGCCTTCAGTTAAGCGTAGCGGAAAAGTGGCTACAGCTACAGCCCAATTTTTTTTGCGGAAACGTTTCTAGTTCGCTTAAGAAAAAACCTTTGGTATATTGATAAGCAGAGATGGGGTAACGCGTTACATAATTTAACGCGTTACGTAATATATATTACAATTCACGATTCCGAGTAATATAACGCGTTACTTTTGGAAGTGCAGTAATATAACTTTAAGTTACTTTTGGAAACTATAATTCGTTACTAGTAACGAAAGAAGTAATATTATTACGTAACGAGTAGCTGGAAGCGAAAAGTAACGAGTAACTCTACCGTGATGTAACGAGTGATACTACGAGTAAAGATGAACAAGTAATGCATTATAAATGGATTTTACTGCCAATTATCCATTCCACTATTAATTAATCACCTTAATCCATTAACTTTTCTTCTATAATGGTGCTCAGGTGTTGCACGTACACGTGACTGATGAGCATCACGTGACTGCACGTGGTTTATATGGTAACTTTAACTTAGCTGTCTAATAAAAAAGTAACTTAGCATTAGTAACTTAATATTTGTAGCTAATATTATTAAGTTAGTAACTTAATATGTAATATTATTAAGTTACTCTTTATTCTAAGTAATATGTAACTGTAATATATTATACTGATATAAAAGTAATATGTAATATGTAATATATTACTTTCATGAAGTAACTTCCCCAACTCTGTTGATAAGCATACAATGCTTGCGCTATTGTCTTACCTTTTATCCTTCTTTACCATGGCCATCAGTCAAGGTTCTACTGCTGAGTGTTAATAGACTACAGTACGGCTTCCATACCAGTGTATATTGCATCAAACTATTCGAATACACGTGCACCAAAAATGCACCCGTACGTGACTCGCTGTTGATATCGATCAGAGAGAGCAACTCATGGTGAACTATAGCAATGTGTAAGTCAATAAATATAGTTTATTTAGTAACAATGATAAGCTGAATCGGGTCATCCAGGTCCTGCTTTACAGATTATTCCGGTCTGACCCGACGTGGTAAATTAAATGTGGACGTACTACTACACATCATAGCGTAGCTCTGCTTCTTTCGTGAGCCACGCCCACCTACGTAAATTACAGTCCATAGACATACGGTAGCAGGGGCGGAGGAAGTAGTTGATATGAGGGGGGGCTGATCAGGGGTGGATCTAGACTTATGGTAAAAAAATGAACTAAAGCACCACATTGTCTCTGGTTTGATAAGGTGAGACCAAAAAAAAAAAAAAAAAAAAGGTTGCAACCAGCTGACAATAGCTACCCACCTCACCAGCTACGAATTTATACTGATAAACTACATAGAAATCCTTACATAGCTCACTACACACTGCTCTAATACTGTGATTGCTTTATTAGAGTGACTGCTCTATTAGAGTATCTCGATCTTGATCACGGTTTTCAGCCCCACTCCAAGAAGGATAATTTCACGTGATATCATTCTGAGGGGGGGCTTCAGCCCCCTAGCCCCCCCCCCCTTTCCGCCGCCTATGTATGGTAGCCACGTCCATTCATCAGTGTGTAGGTATACACAAATCCACGCCCACTTACGTAAATTACTGTCTGTAGACATGGTAGCCATGCCCATTCATCAGTCCGTAGGTATGCACGAATCCATGTCCATTATTGTCTGCAGGCTTATGTAGAGCCACGCCCACTGATCAGTTGTTATTGTATAAGTCATGATCTAGTATAATAGTGCTGTGAGTAACTCAGCTGATATTTAGTGGTCATGACATGAGCTTGCAAAAAACTTCACAAACAAGTATAAGAAAAAAATTGGAATTTTAAATTAGATTAGGGACAGTGTATAATGCTGCAATAAAAAGTACTGAAACAAGCTGGGTCGGAGTAGTACGTAATATCCAAATACTGTAAACAATAAGAAGTGAATATCCCTACTGTGCTACATTCTTATGCTTATATAATATATACTATAGGGTGATTAGGCACATATTACAAGTGTGTTTATGTGTTGTCATTTTTATAGCCAGTGATGCTTTGCCAGCCCCACTTCGTCTAACAGATGGTAATAACCAACTTGAAGGTCGTGTGGAGGTATACTACAATGAACAATGGGGAACAGTTTGTAATGATAACTGGGATATTGTGGATGCCAAGTATGTAACTGTGAAATGTGATTGTCTTCTGTTAATTTGTACTGTCTCTTGTTACCAGTGTTGTATGTAATCAACTTGGATTTGGTGATGCTGTAAGAACTAGGTTTTTTGGACGTGGAGGCTCATCAATGCCCATTTGGTTGGATGATGTGCAGTGTACTAATGATGACTATTATTTGTCTGAGTGTAGTCATGAAGTCTGGGGACACCATGACTGTTCTCATTCTCAAGATGCTGGAGTTGTTTGCAATGGAACAGGTCTGTTATACGTAAATCAGTTTAAATTGCGTTAAAAGCCTAAGGTGAAATCTGTGAAGTGCATGGTCTCTAGACCACAGCAAGATGAATTTCATTTGCTACTTACAGGTATCCATCTAGGTGATATAAAACACAGCAATTACGTGCCTGTAAAATTGGCAATGAAATTAACTAGATAGATAGATAGCAAATGCCCTTACAAGTTACAGGGAGGTGTGTCAGGCTTGTTTCTTCAAAGTATGTAAACTATACAAACCCGAAACAATTTGAAAACTGTTGTTTTGGTAAAATCTAGTTGTGTATTTCAAATATCCAACTAGTGTTCTAAATATGACAAGTAGAAGGAAGAATTAGGAATTTTAAGCTGGATTTGGGATCAAAAACAAAAAAACAGGGAAACAAGAGAACAGCTAAAAAGTTGTGAAACAAGGGAGGTTGCCTATACCTGCAGATATACTAGTGGACATGTAATCCCTAATTCAGTTATGATTATAGACTGAAGAGTAGGGATTAGATATCTACTAGCATATCTGCAGGTATAGGCAACCTCCCTTGTTTCACAACTTTTAGCTGTTCCCTTGTTTCCCTGTTTTTTTTTTGTTCTTTGATCCCTAATCCAGCTTAAAATTCCTAATTTTTCCTTCTACTTGTTTGTTTACTTTTTAAATAACACAATTATGACTACTGAATCCACTTGTATACCACATTAAAAGAAAGAATGGTGCCAGGCATTCCATGACGTCTGAATGCACGTCTCAATAATCAATTACGTACTGAAAAGTGAGGTGGCCATTACGCTTCATTTGTAGCTATGCTCTGCTCTGCTTGTTACACAGCATTACAAACGAAGAACAGTACAAGAAACTTCTCTGTAATGAATCCAGTCACTACAGAAAGTGCGGGCAAAAAGCATGACACAGCCAGAGGGAAGCCGTATCACGCTATCGCAAATCGACACCTTGCATTGTGAGTGAAAAGGACTGGAACACAAAGGAGGACAAATGTAAGTCCATGATATGTACGTTGTACATACTGCGGTTGACGAAAAGGCACATCTCGGGTCGAAACGACGTTGAACAGTGAAAAAATCAAGCCTGTATCCTTATCCATTGTCGAGTTGTGCTTGGCTGAAGGCATCAGTTAGTTAGTTAGTTAGTTAGAATAAAATTCTGTTAAATAGGAAATTTTAAAATTTCATAGAAACTTGTTGGAAGGGTTTGGGGTCACTCTGAAGGCATTTTTGGGCTTGGCTATGCCTAACCAATGCTGCCAAGCTGTATGAAGTAAATTTGAGGTTGGTTTTAGGGTGATATGTTTGGGCAAGAAAGCCCAAAACTGCATGATCCCTAATATACGGTACTACCATACTGTATGATTATGTTCATGACATTTATAATGACCATGCTGTACTGAAGCTCTGACAGCAACATGTGCTGCAGCCTTTGGATTACCTAACCTAATAAACAGAATTGGAGTCAACTTTAAGACAAGTTAGTGTGTACCGTATGTGACCGTATAGAAGCCTGGGCATTTATTTCCTATAAATCATTTTTGACCCGGCGTTTAAATGAGACCGGCGTTAATTTGGACCTGGGCGTTTATTTCTTACTAGCCACTTGTTGAGAATGACAGGTGCCAGTACAAGTACCTACGAAATACAAAGTCCATAGCCCATCACGTACATAAAACTATTTGGACTCCTCTGCTGGGTGAAACATTGGAAGTCGGGTGGAAAGGTGACAATGACCACGATAAATATGCTATGGCCATCACCAGAAGAGAAGGCATAGTCAAACAAGACAAGACATCATAAGACTGGTGACGAGACATTACTGTATAGGGAGGGGTAGCTAACGTCTTGGGACTGTCGTACACTATCTGAGAAATCCAATTATAAATACATGAAATATTTATTGAAATAATACAGAAATACGTTTTGAAATACTTAAGTATTGGGACTCTCGTACACCGTTTTGGATTTTTGCGTGGGCGCTGGCTACCCCCCGCGATATAGTTAGCAGCTGACACGAGTTTAGAACCCCGGCATTTATTTCAGTGCATGTCATCATTAGCACCCCGGCATTTAAATGGGCCCCGGCGTTTATTATGAAAGTCCCCTAGCTCTACCCGGCGTATATTTGAGCCCCTGCATGTATTTGAGCCCGGCTTTAATACGGTTATATACGGTATTCACAAGCGCTTATTGTTGACATCTTAGTATTATTATATTGTTAAATAAGTTTGCACGACTACTGTATATATAATCAGATAGTACACACTTCTTATATGCATTTCTCATGCCAAGACAAATCCAACAAACCCAGGCAAACCATGCACCCAATACTGGAGACTGGCTTAGAGATATACGTAGCTACACAGTATATATCTGGTACACATACCACATAATGGTTACTGTGTTGTTCAAACCCTCATATTGCTAATAACATACAGTAGAAAGGTACTTATAAGATAGTGTGTTTATGTGTTTGTATTCATGCCAGTGCCAGTTCGTCTAACAAATGGTGATAACCAATTTGGAGGTCGTGTGGAGGTGTACTACAATGGACGATGGGGAACAGTTTGTGATGATAACTGGGATATATTGGATGCCAATGTTGTATGCTATCAACTTGGATTTGGCAGTGCTCTCAGAGCTTACACATATGGTGGAAGCTCATCAATTCCCATCTGGTTGGATGAAGTACAGTGTACCACTAGAGACCGTTACTTGTCTGAGTGCCATCACAATGGCTGGGGAAATGAGAACTGTGGACATTCTGAGGATGCTGGTGTTGTCTGCAATGGACTAGTAGGTTTGTTATTGAAAAGATTTGGTTATTTGTAGGTGTACATCTTTCAATTTTCTTATAGCTGAAGTGACTGTCTGTATTAACAATGATATTCGTCTTGTTGGCGGTTCTAATGCTTATGAAGGACGTGTGGAAGTGTGTCACGATAATGAGTGGGGAACTGTGTGTGATGATAGCTGGAGTACAAATGATGGGACAGTTGCTTGTCGTCAACTGGGATATTCATTTGTAAGAATTACCACAGCCGCCACTTTTGGGGGAGGAACGGGACCAATATGGTTAGATGACTTGTTATGCAGTGGATCAGAGACTCAATTAATTGACTGTTTACATGATGGATTTGGTGTCCATGATTGTGATCATAGTGAAGATGCAGGCGTGGTTTGTGCCAGTAAGTCTATTTTTGTACATGTAATATATGATCGAGTACATATGTGACTGATTCTCAGAAACTATCCTTATCACATAATTGCAAGCGTTTAGAAATGTTGATTGTACAGTAAGTACTAAGTATATTCATGACCACAATATTGTAGCTTGCCAATAAAGGCTGCATGTATGGGTCTAGGATTTTTTCTGAATTCTTCATGTTTTAGTTTCATGTTCTGACTCACACAGGTCCCTAGTGGGATAACATTCACAGAATCAAAAAATGTACTACATTTTTATGATTTCTTACTAACGAAACAAATGACTGTTCAAGTAGTAAAGTTTCTTGCCAATATAGATAATTTGTTTTTTTATTAAACATGTCGAGTGAGACAGGGTGGGAATGCAAAGTGTTGTGTTTTTTTCCTTACTTTGGCCCCTTTTCTGTTACACCTTTCCAGCTATAAGTCATTAAGTCTAAGTCCTTGAAATTAGGTTAGGTAATCCTAAGGCTGCAGCACATGTTACTGTAGACCTTTAGTGCTGGTCACTGTAAAGTGTTAGTAATAAAACCAATGAATTAGGTAAGTTATGGACTATTAAGGGATCTAAACTAGCTCAAGACCATGGAGCCAGCCTTGATCAGAACTTCATATGGATTGCCATTGGTCTTAGACCACTCTTAATTTTGTATGCAAAAATTATTATATGAAAATTTCTTACACATTTTTTTTTTGCAAATGATCAAGATACTCTAATAGAGCAGTCATTCATGTAAATCATACGTTTTGCATGAAAATTTTCATCATGAATTTTAATAAAGTAAACTATGGTTTTAATCACTATTACCATTAAATATGCTAAATGTTAAGTGGATGGCTGATAGTAAATAATGATTTTTGATGTAGCCAAAGTTCACCAAGCAGCATGGATCTACTCAATACTAATGCTTGTAATTTTTCATCTGAAAACACTAGTTAGCTAACCAGGGCCGGTGGAAGCACTACGGCCACTACGGCCACTACGGCAACTGCCGTAGCAGATTTTCACAGCCGAGCCAGTCACGTGAGTGCATGCCTAACTAAGCTAATACACACTAATAATATTATAACATATTGTAGTTACGTCATCAGATTATGACACACTATTTCATATCTGTTTCTAGACAGACACTAACCATTCCAACCTTTAATGCAGTAAAAGGATGTGTAGCCGACTTTACGTTTACCACTTGTTTATCGCTCTATTATATTCGTGCATCTAATGATCAAAGCACGTGGTGACCAGTGCATTGGATGTTCTATTGTTCTTCCAGCTCTGCCGAGTCGGAGAGTTGTGCTGGGAATCTTATTACAATTGGTGATAAACCTAGCCAACCATGATTAAAACCATTCCCGAAATGGAGTTTTGAATTGAAGACTGTTAGTCATCGATCTTTTCAAGCGGCGTGGTATGACAAATGGAGATGGATTCATTACGATCAGGCTCTTGATAAAGCCTTTTGCCACACGTGTGTTCTAGCGGTGAAACAAGGAAAGATCAAGAGATTTAATGCTAGCCCAAGTGAAGTCACGTTTCTTATTACAGGGTACTGCAATTGGAAAGACGCTAGTGGTGATAAGCACGGTGGATTTAAGACCCATGAACTATCACAGGTATGTTTGTTCATAGAAAGCAAATGAATGGTGTCTTTGTTGTAGTAATGAGTATATGCTGGCCTTTCATATATAGATGCATCAAGCAGCAGCTAAAGCTCTGGTGTCGAAGACAAGAGATGTTTCAGAGATGATGTCTTCAGATGTCCAGAGAGCCGAGGCCATCACAAAGGTGCTCCAGAATATAGTATTTCTAGCTAGGCAAGGACTAGCAATGAGAGGAAACTGGGTTCCGTCCAACTCACTAGATTGTCCTGGTGGCAGTGAATTTAACTCCAATTTTTACCAGCTCCTTTTGCTTCGGTCCAAAGATGATCCCCACATTAATGAGATACTTCAACGTAAAACACACAAGTACACTGATCACAGTATTCAAGATGAATTTCTAAAGTTAATATCTAAAGATCATCTTCACAAAATTGAAGACAACATCAAATGTGCTGGCTACTTTGCTATTGAATGTGATGAAGTTACAGATTCATCAAATCATGAACAGGTAATAGTGTGTTTTCAGTGGGTTAATGATGCATTTGAACCTCATGAGGATTTTATGGGTCTGTGTTCTGTGCCTGACATTACAGCTGAATCGGTTTTTGGAGTTGTAAAGGATGCAGTGATACGAATGAAGTTAAGCATGACTATGTGTTGTGCTCAGTGTTATGATGGCGCAGCAAATATGAAGAGAGTTGCTGCTATGGTCAAGGAAATTGAACAGCGTTCTTTGTATTTACACTGCCATGGGCATAGCTTGAACCTAGCAGTTGCAGATGTAATTAAGAAAATCCCAACGATGTCAAATGCTTTGGACCATACCCTGGAGATATGTAAATTAATCAAATTTTCCCCTAGAAGAGATGCCATACTTAGCAGACTTAAAGAAGAACTGACACCGGGTGTACCAGGGCTAAGGAATCTCTGTCCAACTTGTTGGACAGTATGTGCTTCTTCATTGGAAAGTGTTCGTACTAACTATCCTGCTTTACTAGCCACTTGGGAAGAGGCGGTAGATGTTGTCAAAGACACTGAAGTAAAAGCAAGAATCACAGGAGTAGCAGCAAAAATGATGGAATTTGACTTCTTGTTTGGTTTGATGCTAGCAGAAAGAGTACTAAAGCACACAGATAACTTGAGCAAAGCACTTCAGTCCACAGCCATGACTGCTGCTGACAGCTACCACTTGGCTTTACTATGTAACAAAATCCTTTCCCTAATTAGAACTGAGGAATGCTTTTTGTTGTTTTGGGGCCTTATTAAAAAAACCCAGGAGTCTCTTAATGTCAATGAGCCTGTTTTACCAAGAAGGCGTAAAAGACCAGCCAGATATGAAACAGGAGCAGCTGAACCTCACTTTCCTGTGGATGTACAAGAGTTTTACAGGCGAACATATTACGAAACAATTGACACAGTAGTAGTAGCAATTAAAAACTGTTTTATGCAAAAGGATTTCGGTGTTTACAAAAAGTTGGAACAACTTTTACTGCAAGCCACAAAGAAAGATTACACCAACACAATGAAAGATGTCATGGAATTTTATCAGGGTGACTTCAACAGCTCCGAGCTAGAAACGCAATTGGAAGTATTTAGCAGAATGAAAATCCAAAAGAATGGGGATTCAATTACATTTCATGACATACATAGGCACTTTAAAGTGCTGGACCACAGCCAACATTTGTTAATGCCACAAGTAGTGAAGGTGGTAAAGTTTTTGTTATTAATGCCAGCTACCAATGCAGTATCAGAAAGGAGTGCCTCTGCGATGCGAAGAATAAAAACATACCTCCGCTCAACGATGACTCAATGCAGACTAAACAATGTCATGGTTCTGCACATACATAAGCACCTAACTGACAGCTTGAAGTATATCAAAATTTTGAACGAGTTTACTGCAGCTAAAGAAGACCGCCGTCAGCAAATTTGGACATTTTGAATAATTGTATAACTTGCATGTTAATTGATCCTGTACAGATACATGTGACATCAGTACAACTGATTTCATATCAGTAAAACTCGTTTCATATCAATACAACTCATTTCTTATTTCTGAATCAATTATTCAAACACAAAGCTAATGTATGTACCAGCTATAGTAGTTAAGGTTACAATTGTATAAACGAAATTATTATTATTACAACATAATATTTATAGAATGTGACAGCTAGGGAAGTTACAAAAGTCAGTGTATGTATAAAGCAATATCTTAAAATCAACCCTTTTAAAGTGCTAAAATTGCTTCAGGATGTGGATTACAAACACTAAAAATGTAAAATTTTCCTGGGGAGGCATGCCCCCAGACCCCCCTAGAGGGGCATGCTTCACACACTCACCACAATTCCTGAGTCATTACCTGGCTTGTTGCCTGACCAGCCACTAAGAGCTTCCACCAGCCCTGCTAACCCTTGCATGTAAATAGTGCTGGGACAGTTACTTTTTAAATGTAACTCGTTAAATATTACATATTATTTACAACTGAACTATTAGTTACAGTTACATATTACCCATATAATAAAGTAACTATAATAATATTACATATTATATTACTTTGTGTCCACAGCCTTAAGCTGTCACATGTGAGACTACTGCTTTATCACATGACATGATTGTGTTGTTGGATAATGTGCAAATCTTGGTTTTAAGCAAAATGCTGGTGAACAAGCTTCATTCAGTAGGCTTCGTTACTTCGTAGTGGCTAGGCGTTACTCAGTGGATTACTAACGAGATTGGTAACTTTGTTACTTAAAGTAATAATATTATGCAATATTAGACTCGTTACAGTAACTTCATTACTTAGGTAATGCATTACATTTGCAAGTAAAGTAACTTGAGCATATTTAATAGTTATACCACAGCTGCGAGGGATTTTGCTGATATATACACCCAAAGCCCGAGAGACGCAGGCCCGAGGGCTGCAGGTGTATATGTCAGCAAAGTCCCAAGCAGCCATGGTATAAGTGATATATATCACTTGGGGCGCACTCACCTAATAGGTGAAAGAACTAACGAGAACTCATCCCATTTGTTTTATACAGTAGCATCTGAAAATCAATTTTGGTTTTAAAAGCGTGGGCTAATAGCCATCTAAACGTTGTCCATACATTAAAACGTCATTAATACGTTACTATGTTTCAACACGCTATGTTAGAAAACTTGCAATTGTGGGATTGAGTTTATATTGTTATCATTTTTGTACTAAGTTAAGCCAACTGACTTTGCTATTGGGACAGTAAGTTATTATATTAAGTTAAGTACTTAGGACTGTAAGTTACTAACCTATTTCAGTGTAGCAGTAGTAGTTTTTCCGTTCTGTGGTCTGTTCAAAGGCTGATACGTGGTGGGTAGAAATATGCATCCACAATCGCCCAAACAATTATTTTGTGCCTTCATTATCCTTTACTAACAACCAACTAGTCCATCTGAGCAAATATACTCAGCTTAGCAACCACTACAAAATCAAGTCCCACAATGCAAAGCTCTATGTCGCTCAATATAACGAGTCAAAGCGTATCGTTTCTTTGAACTGGCTGGGCATCAAAGTCATTGGAAAACCGCTTTCCCATGATATAGCCCGGGCAATATCTTGATATTACCCGGGCAATATGCGAGTTAAACACCGAGCGGCACCTTTGAACGCCCATGCTAAAGTGGTATATTTTGTTATATTACTTCATTACCACAAAAGTAATAAATATTACGTCGCGTTACTTATGTAACACATTACCCCCAACACTGCATGTAAATACATTGGAGTAACATATAATTTTTTGAACTGACACATATATAGTTCACTTTGGGATGCATTTTGGCTACCTGTGTGAAAAACGAGTGATCCTCAAAAATAAAACCATGAAAATCCTAAAATTTATTAATCTGCGAAATTTATGTACCTCAATTTGTATGTACGTATAAAATACCTTTGGAGATATTACATGAAATTATGTCTAAGCATGAGGCTATCATGCTGATAAAGTTAAGGAATATACTATTCAACAGTGCTTCAAAATCACCTACACTACAGTAGTATCATACAGTACGATAGTACTGTATAGTAGGGACCACAAAGGAGTAGGCGTGGCCCACCAAATAATATCACCCAAAAAACAGCCTCAATTTCCCCTGACAATGATGAGGCAGTATTGGTTAGGTAAAACTAAGCCCAAACAAGCTTTCAGATCAACTCAAAACGCTTTCAACAAGTTGCTACAAAATTTAAAAAATAATTTAGTTAAACTGACTGATGCCTTCAGACAAGCGTAACTCGATAATGGCTATAGGGCTTAATTTTTTCACTGTTCAACGTCACGTCGGCCCGACAGGTACCTTTTGGCATACCACAGTACGTATAATGCATTCTTCATGTACTTACCAGTGTCCTTCTTTGTGTCCCATTCATCTTTGCTGACAGCAAAAAAGTGTCGATTTGGCGATAGCACTCGATGGCGTGCATTTCGAGCAGTTCTTGATTCATACTACTGTGTAATGGGTTGAACACAGCCGACAACAAAGTGTAGTAGATACTTCACTTTTTAGACGATAATTGATATAACTGGGGTGCGCAGCACCATTTCTTTCAGTATGCATGGATTGCAGAGGTGCTTTTCGAACAGTTCTTAATCTGAAATGCTGTGTAACGGGTTGAACATAGCTGACAATGAAGCGTAATGGACACTTCACTTTTCAGACGATAATTGATATACTGTAGCTGGGGCGAGTGGCGCCATTTCAGATGTGGTATGGGTGGGTTCACCAGTCATAATAATAATATTTTAAAAAGTTAGCAAACAAGTACAAAGAAAAATTTGGAATTTTCAACTAGAGTAGGGACCATAGCACATCGATAAAAAGTACTGAAATAAGCTGGAGTAGTGCACGATATTAAATCACAGTAAAACAATAAGAAGTGTTATATCCCTACTGTGTTCAAGATATCATAGTGGAAATTCACAGTAGGGATATAACACTTCTTATTGTTTTACTGTGATTTAATATCGTGCACCACTCCAGCTTGTTTCAGTACTTATTATCGATGCACTATAGTCCCTACTCTGAGGTTTGGGCTTTCTTGTCCAATATTATCCAAAAACCAGTCTCACTTTCTTTCAGAACAACGTGGCAGTATTGGTTAGACACAACCAAGCTCATACCCTAAACCCTTCCAACACATTTCTATGAAATATTATTTAGCTGAGTTTTCTACTAACTGTCTGATTGCCTTATGCCTTCAACCAAGCATAATTCAGCCTACAAGCTTGATTTTTTGATTTATAAATTTCCCTCTGATGGCAACTACCATTCTTCCTTGCCAGAGCAGCATACAATACAGACAACTACACATAGCTAGCTAAGAGGCTGTTTAAAAATCTTAAAGAGGAAGGCGTAGGAATGAGTTGTGGGCCATCAAAAGTGGCTAAAATGAAAGGACATTTACAGCACAGGTCTTTATTCAACACCACGGTGCTGTACAGCCACATACAGCTATCCCCAGGCTGGCCAGAGCCCCAGCTCGCTTGTACAGATTGTCACTGTGCTTGGGAAAAGCAGCCAGCAAAAGCAAACCACTCAATTAAGTCTAGCTGAATGTGATAATGAAATCTGATAGTTTATTCATATAGCTTTGCATTCTTGGTGAGAAAACAAATCTACTGTCGTGGGCAATAAGACCGGCTTTTTTCAGACCCAGTCACTTATACAGTACTACCAAGAGTAAATAATGGAAGAGGTACTACTGTACTCTATGTATGATATGTCATGCACACATCATGATAAGTACTAGTATATACATACAAGAGGTTTTATGCATTATATATATTCTGTCAGCATAAATATTTTCTTTGTGTGATTATCTAGATGAAGATTCTGATTATCTAGATGAAGATTCTGATTCCAGTAGTGGTGGATTATCTGCTGGAGCTGTTGCTGGTATTACATTTGGTTGTGTAATTCCAGTTGTGATAATCATCATTTCACTCATTGTTGCTGGTGTCTACTTGGGGCGTCACTGTAGGAAGCAAAATAATCACTTCCATCCTATCACTCAGCATACTAGTACTACTGTGGCATCAGCTCCTCCACCACCTCCTGCTCATATTCAAACTCAACCACCTGTTGGTCACTATGTTGCTCAAAATTATCCTACAAAGAGTTACACTTTTGTACCCTCACAGTCTAGTGATTATCCATCAAAGCCACCACCTGATTTTGTTCCAGAACCACCACCTCCATATCCAGATCTACCACCTGATTATACTCCCAACTGATGACTTGTAATCAACTTACGCATTATATAATTTAAAAAAAAATTTGTGTACATGCAGATGTATGTAATTATTAATACAGTACACCAGCCCAGTGGTAACAGGGGCATAACAAGACTTGTCAAATAGTTTTTAAATGTACAGTTGTAGCACTAAGGTCACAGATGTAAGGGCCTGGAGGTATAGCCTGCAGTTGCTGACACACCAGCTCCAAAAATTAACATTCCATTACTCTTACAGGTACATGGTGTACTTAGTAATGACAGGACTGAATGAATACAAATGTATAATTTAGAGTATTTCAAAGGGGGGATATTTGAAGTTGGGCAATGTTGGGATAAACTTTTTGCACATTCACAAACAATTCTCAGTGTAATTATATTATTTCAAGAATTAAATTTTCACTGTTATCTTGAGAAATTTCCCTCCTCAAAATATTTGTAGTAGCTAACAGCTAGTGACATGTTAGAATGGATTGTCTTACACAAGGATAGAGTAAACAACCTTAAGTCAGGTACATGTACATCTTCACTGTTATCGTGTCATTATAAGTGTGATATACATACACAAACACACACACATGCACTATAAGTTAGCTTTTGAAGTGCACATGCATCAGACCTACGTAAAAACATTTCCTGAGTTTGATTACTTCTTTGATGCTGATAAGATGTAATTAATTACTTCTGATCCAAATGCAACCCATTAAAATTCTTGTCTCCACAATAAATGTAGAGGGCTTTTATGTCCTTATCCCCTTCAAATTGGATATACTGTTTGGACTGCTCTATTACTTAGAGTTGAGAGTTTACCCTTGTAAGAATTGTAACTATTGCCCCCCACTGAGAAATCAATAAAAAATTTAGCTTGTACCTTTTACTTTTGTTTTTGCTGCCAAATGCACTGAAAACTTCTGGGGAGTATCTTAGGTGGCTTTAGTGCATTTCACACTGTCTGCTGTATAAATTGCATGGTTTACTCTTGTATTTATCAGCTCTACTATCAGTTAAGCATCACAAGCTGCAGCCTCATGATCAGGAAATTTTTCAATAGGCCAATTCCTATATGGGTCACACTAAACTTCTCCCATGATACAACTAACTAGCTATGGCAAGCACACTCAGCATACTTTTTGAGGGCATTTTTAGCCTTCTGAGATTGACTTTGGTAACACGTTTGACTGAACTTTTATAATATTGAATAAATTTGCATTGTGTAGCCACCACCACACTTGAGACCAACACGACTGCTATTAATTTGTCTTTTTTAAAAATATATATAACAAGTAAATAAATAAAACAAGAAACAGCAATCAAAAGTACATGTGATGGAAGCACCTGGCCCTCAGATATTGTAAAGTCAAGTGCTCCAATAGTCACTGGGCTGCCACGATGATACTTGGCTCCACACAAGCAGGTTGCAGTTGACCTTCTCAGTAAAGAAAAAACTGGTGGAGCATCTAATCCAGGACACTACACTACTATAAATTCAATTACACTTACAATGTCAATGGTCACACAATTATTTAATCCTCCAGCTGTAAAGATCTTGGCATTGTTTTTACCAACTCACTTGGCAAGACCACTACAAAATGACCTCCTCTAAGGTGTGTAATACAAATCACGTGCAGTTGGTTTACTGCATAATACTTATATAGGATATTCAAGGACTCCAATTGTGCCCAAGTCCGTAAATCATTGTACATTACTCTAGTTAGATCAAAATATTGTACTGTTCAACACTGTGGAGACCTTATCTATTAAAGGATATCGAATCACTTGAAAAAAATACAGCGAAGAACCACCAAATTTATTTTCTCTAATTATCATTCAGACTACAGATCTAGGTTAATCCAGTCTGGTCTGGTATACTGCCGTTAATGTACTCTTATGAAATTGCCGACATCTTATTCTTTATCAAATCCATCTGATAAAAACGACATACTAAACTGTCAATTTTACTACTGGTACTACAAGATTACTGGCACCATGCTCTATTGCAAGACAGCCAACAGTGTTAGGCAAGTTACTTTGTAAAAGTAACTAGTTACATATAACAAATTACTTGCAACTGAACTATTTAGTTACAGTTACATATTACCCATAAAATAAAGTAACTATAATAATATTACATATTATATTACTTTGTGTCCACAACTTTAAGCTGTCACGTGTGAAGCTACCACTGTATCACGTGACATGATTGCGTTGTTGGACAATGTGCAAATCTTGGTTATAAGTAAGAAGCTGGTGAATAAGCTTCATCCAGTAGGTTTCGTTACTTCGTTGTGGCTAGGCATTACTCTTACGATAACTAACGAGATTAGTAACTTCGTTACTTGTAGTAATAATATTATGTAATATTAGACTCGTTACAGTTACTATATTACTTAGGTAATGCGTTACATTTGTAAGTAAGGCAACTTGAGTTATATTACCTGTTTTTATAGCGTATTTCGTTATATTACTTAGTTACCACAAAAGTAATAATATTGTGTAACGCGTTACTCCCAACACTGACAGCCAACACTAACCCTATTATGAATTCATATTTTTATCACTTACTCAGATTGTGGAATTCCCTACTCATTGACTTGTCTCAATCTTTAGAATCAATCAAAGTAAAGCTGAAGAAATTTCTATGGAATCACTTTCTAGGTAATTTTGATAATATTCCATGTAGATTTCATTACCTGTGCCCTTGTTCTCAATGCTCCAAGACTACTGCACCAAGCAATTATAGTTATTTGTAAGTTAATTATAGATAATTGTAATTAGATAATAACAATACGTAGGCTACCAGAGCTGGTGCCTGGTAGACCCTCAGAATTGTATGTCCCTTGCAAGCCAAAGTTTTTCTGTATGTGTGTAGCTGTACTACAATTCTGTAAAGCAATATATTATCTCTGGTCTCTCTTAGCAGCAAGCAGCTCTTGTACTACTGCTTACAAGAGGTTAGCATCTCTGCTTGCTGCTAAGAGAGAGACCAGAGATAATATATTGCTTTACAGAATTGTAGTACAGCTACACATACAGAAAAACTTTGGCTTTCACCCCTTTGGTATTCCCTACTTTTGGGGGAATGGGAGGTGCAGACACTACTGGCAGTAGTGTAGGGGACACCAAAGGGGTGAAAGAGCCCATACTTATGCTGTTTGCTGCATTCAAACCTTTTATGTAGAGAAGAAACTGGTTACGATAACTAGGAGCAGTGGGATTAAAAACTCTTACATCATCAAAGAAAGCCTTTTGATGACGGTTTCCCCAAATGCTGTGCATATCCAACAATTAAGCGACTTTTAATAAAAAAAAATTTATTGACAAGATACACGCGTCTACACTGGAAGCAGGTTTTCAAGGCTCTGTTATGGAGCGTCAGATAACTTTTAAACCTTTCCCCGGTTCTAGCAGGAATGGCCAGCATGACATCTACTTTCACGTAAAATGTAACAGCTTAATACGGCCTTTTTCATGGTACAAAGTAGGGGGTTTAACATTACACATAGAACCATTGGCAATGGAAATATTGGCTTACCCCAACAATCCAGGCGCGAACTTTTTAACGAATCCCGGTTATACCAGGCTAGATCTATCCTTTCTTGAATACTTCAGCTAGCTATACCGTTCGTGACGAACGTTTTACACGGTACAAATAATTTTATAAAAATCACCATCTCAATCCAATAGTCGCATACCCCGGCTGAGCACTGATTATTAGTGACGCGCGCGCTATATTGCGTGGGCGAGTTGCAATGGAAAAGCATTCCGTTCTTGAATGTTTAATTCATCAACTTTTCAATGGTCAATAGTCCTTGTACATCATGCTAATAACTTTTTTGATCACGTGATACATCTTTGTATTTTGTACATGTAATCAAATAAATATTTTTAAAAAATGGTCATTATAAAAATTTCAAGTTAGCTGTTTGCAGTTCTCCAACATATAAACCTGTGGAAAAAACAGTCACATTTAAATTGGTGAATTTAAAAAAATCTTTATCACGCACACACTACACACACACACACACACTACACTACACACACACACACATACACACACACACACACACACACACACACACACACACACACACACACACACACACACACACACACACACACACACACACACACACACACACACACAGACAAGGTATGGTAAGGGTTGTTTACATTGGTTAATTGGTTAATTTTGTGGTGCGCCACATATAGCAACAAGGGAAATGTGTATCTGTGATCAAGAATTTAATTTAGATTATAATATCATAATTAGATGGTCAGACTATCTTTGTCAACTAGAGATGAACTGGCTTTTGGTAAAAAGCGAGGGGTAGCCAATGCCTTGGGACTCTTGTATGCTATGTGAGAAATCCAATCAGAAATACACAAATATATTAGAAACCAAATCCTAAATCCAAAATCATTTAAAAATAATGGAGAAAGTGAGTTTAACAAAGTAGACAATGATTGATCATGAATAACTAGAACAAGATGTAGATCAACAACTGTACAGGTAGTTACTAGTTAGCAATCTCACTAAATGCTTTTAAAAATACATAAAGATTGGGAGTCTCGTACACACCATTTGGGTGCTTTGCGTGGGCATTGGCAACCCCTCTGGTACACCATTTCGGTGTTTTGCGTGGGCGTTGGCTACCCCTCGGGAAAAATAAAATAATGAAAGACTATACAGAAGCTGATCTGTACAGAAGATGAGCCCTGCACAGCTACGTGGGCTTCTTTTTACAAAGCATGCACTCACCTTATTTGCACATTGCCCAATCGTCATCATGGACACTTCCACCTCCCACCGTGCACTAAAGTAATAGAAACAAACATCATTAAATAATATAAGCATTAATATTATTATAGTATAACACAGCAGCACAATATTACAGCATGATAAACAAACCAAAGTATTTATACAGAAAACTATGTCATAGACATTTAATCGTCTTTGAGCAAGGCCATTTTAACGAAGGTACAAATTGGGCTTGAGCGTGGCGTGGGCGGGCAATTCATTACATTCTGTTTGCCGTTTATAACTATCACTGGCAAACTAATGCATATACAATATCAAAGAACGTATATATTTAAACAGTTGTATGATACTTATAGACTGTTTTTTCACTGTCAAACACTTCTTGTGCGTGGGCGGCCCACCACCACCCCTCCCTCCGCACCCTCCCACCCTTTATATGATACTCGTGCTATACAGGTGAGCATATAAAAGTTGCTAAAATTAACAGGTTTTTGTAGAATCAGTTTTATTTTTAAAATTCTAATTGAACAAACAGTACATTTTCATACTGTAGCTGAATGACATTAAAATACATTGAATTGTCTGATATGGTCTACTCGTCCTGTAGTCATGTGTCAGTGAATAAATTTAAAAAAAACCTAGACAAAAAGGGTCCTCAAAAGGAAAAAACGACAACAAAAAACACCTAAATTCCTGACTTGGAATCAAAACCCGGGACCTCCAGTGTGTGAGCCCAGGATCGTAACCACTGTACTACGTGGCTCCCAGCTATCACGTCACCTCTCTTAGTTTCTACCTTTACGTCATTCAAGAAGAAACCTATGAAGAATACCCAGTGAAGAAGAAACTGAACTCGACCCTAACCCTATTCTAACCTGCATGACGTTTGCCTGTTGAAGCACAACGATGACATCCACTGTCTATGAAGGTAAGTATTGGCGAGGCGAGCTAGATTTGGCCCGGCTTTACCGGGACGCTCGCTTCGCTCGCTTTTTTTTTTTTTTTTTTCTCGCCTCGAACTAGTGTGTTTGATACTTTTTTTTTTTCCCCCGATCTCTAGCTAGAAGTTAAACCTAATTCAATTTAAAAAGCAGAAAAAAGAAAAAGCAGCTAAACCTACAGACCTACACAGGCCTACAAAAACACCGCATGGACCGCCAGCATACACACAGCAAAACCCCCGGACAGGGGCCTTAACAAGAAAGCCCTGCAGTCTACCGTGTGTTTGATACTCGAGTTATGGGTGACACTGCCGAACGAATAGTGAAAAAAAAAGTTGTGTCCTGCTGCCGGACGAATAGACTCGTTTTCCAAAATATTTGCACACTGAAAGTCCCACGTACAATACATGTCTTCATCTGCATGTGCTATAATAGACTAGCTACATAATAAAAGATATAATTGTATGGATCCTCCAGAACAGGTAGCGTTCCCTACACGCATGCGTATAACAATGCGGCTTAATGGCTTTGATTGATTAGGGCCGGCGCAGAACAAAGTACAGAGTCTAGGTCGCAGTCCGGAGGACAGTAACCTCGACAGCAACTATTGAACTTTTACTGATATTTTAAAATTGAGAGAAAGGATAAGACAAACATGAAGTTTTTGACGAATGTGGTCGCCTTGGCTTCTGCCATGATCATGATTTGTGCAGGACCAGGTAGGCTGTGACAATGTGTGCACTCATGTGTGTATAGAACGTAGTCACTATATACCATAGATACTACAGCCGTACCGACTCTATAGTACCTATGACTATGCTGTCATGCTTTTAGTATAATTATGAGTCCCACTGAATGCCAACTCTAGAAATTCTCTGTGGTGACTGGTGAGACTGATCATAGATAATATATTCTACGTACCCGTACGTAGATGGACTGATCAGGCTTGTTTGTATAGGGTCCGCAAACGAAAAATCAACCTTTACAAATCGATCCCCCTACCATTGTGCGATGTTCGTCGTAGCATAGAGGAACTCACCTAATCGTATCCAACAATTAAGGGTGCTCGCGGATATTTGAAGCCATACAATGTGTGATTTTGTACTG